>NC_069510.1:320717-340717 GCF_027579735.1 Bombina bombina
TGCTCACACTCACTGTCACATATGTTATATAGTAATACACTGTCTGCTCACACTCACTGTCACATATGTTATATAGTAATGTACTGTCTGCTCACACTCACTGTCACATATGTTATATAGTAATGTACTGTCTGCTCACACTCACTGTCACATATGTTATATAGTAATGTACTGTCTGCTCACACTCACTGTCACATATGTTATATAGTAATGTACTGTCTGCTCACACTCACTGTCACATATGTTATATAGTAATGTAACTGTCTGCTCACACTCACTGTCACATATGTTATATAGTAATGTACTGTCTGCTCACACTCACTGTCACATATGTTATATAGTAATGTACTGTCTGCTCACACTCACTGTCACATATGTTATATAGTAATGTACTGTCTGCTCACACTCACTGTCACATATGTTATATAGTAATGTACTGTCTGCTCACACTCACTGTCACATATGTTATATAGTAATGTACTGTCTGCTCACACTCACTGTCACATATGTTATATAGTAATGTACTGTCTGCTCACACTCACTGTCACATGTTATATAGTAATGTACTGTCTGCTCACACTCACTGTCACATATGTTATATAGTAATGCACTGTCTGCTCACACTCACTGTCACATGTTATATAGTAATGTACTGTCTGCTCACACTCACTGTCACATGTTATATAGTAATGTACTGTCTGCTCACACTCACTGTCACATATGTTATATAGTAATGTACTGTCTGCTCACACTCACTGTCACATGTTATATAGTAATGTACTGTCTGCTCACACTCACTGTCACATATGTTATATAGTAATGTACTGTCTGCTCACACTCACTGTCACATGTTATATAGTAATGTACTGTCTGCTCACACTCACTGTCACATATGTTATATAGTAATGTACTGTCTGCTCACACTCACTGTCACATGCCAGTCAGTCAGCATACAGTCTTGTAAAGCCACCTGTCAGTCAGCACACGGTCTTGTAAAGCCACCTGTCAGTCAGAACACGGTCTTGTAAAGCCACCTGTCAGTCAGCACACGGTCTTGTAAAGCCACCTGTCAGTCAGCACACGGTCTTGTAAAGCCACCTGTCAGTCAGCACACGGTCTTGTAAAGCCACCTGTCAGTCAGCACACGGTCTTGTAAAGCCACCTGTCAGTCTGCACACGGTCTTGTAAAGCCACCTGTCAGTCAGCACACGGTCTTGTAAAGCCACCTGTCAGTCAGCACACGGTCTTGTAAAGCCACCTGTCAGTCAGCACACGGTCTTGTAAAGCCACCTGTCAGTCAGCACACGGTCTTGTAAAGCCACCTGTCAGTCAGCACACGGTCTTGTAAAGCCACCTGTCAGTCAGCACACGGTCTTGTAAAGCCACCTGTCAGTCAGCACACGGTCTTGTAAAGCCACCTGTCAGTCAGCACACGGTCTTGTAAAGCCACCTGTCAGTCAGCACACGGTCTTGTAAAGCCACCTGTCAGTCAGCACACGGTCTTGTAAAGCCACCTGTCAGTCAGCACACGGTCTTGTAAAGCCACCTGTCAGTCAGCACACGGTCTTGTAAAGCCACCTGTCAGTCAGCACACGGTCTTGTAAAGCCACCTGTCAGTCAGCACACGGTCTTGTAAAGCCACCTGTCAGTCAGCACACGACGTCTTGTAAAGCCACCTGTCAGTCAGCACACGGTCTTGTAAAGCCACCTGTCAGTCAGCACACGGTCTTGTAAAGCCACCTGTCAGTCAGCACACGGTCTTGTAAAGCCACCTGTCAGTCAGCACACGGTCTTGTAAAGCCACCTGTCAGTCAGCACACGGTCTTGTAAAGCCACCTGTCAGTCAGCACACGGTCTTGTAAAGCCACCTGTCAGTCAGCACACGGTCTTGTAAAGCCACCTGTCAGTCAGCACACGGTCTTGTAAAGCCACCTTTCAGTCAGCACACGGTCTTGTAAAGCCACCTGTCAGTCAGCACACGGTCTTGTAAAGCCACCTGTCAGTCAGCACACGGTCTTGTAAAGCCACCTGTCAGTCAGCACACGGTCTTGTAAAGCCACCTGTCAGTCAGCACACGGTCTTGTAAAGCCACCTGTCAGTCAGCACACGGTCTTGTAAAGCCACCTGTCAGTCAGCACACGGTCTTGTAAAGCCACCTGTCAGTCAGCACACGGTCTTGTAAAGCCACCTGTCAGTCAGCACACGGTCTTGTAAAGCCACCCTTCAACTTAGCACACAGTGGGCCAGATTACAAGTGGAGCGGTGTTTAATACACCCACTCGAGAGCTAATTCAGTTGGAACCATGCTTTTAGTGCGCGTTGTATTAAAAGTTAAAAGTAAACTGTTTTCATTTGTGAACTAAGCCGATGCGCGCAGAAAGCCAAAGTTAGAAAATCGCACGCACAATAATGTATTCCCTCATAGAAGTCAATGGAGCACAAAAAGTGAGAAAAAAACCTACTCATGTGCAAACATGATTGCATATTCTCAAGTGCACTAACCCTAAATGAAAATATGAATATTTCCCATTTCAATGTTCTTCACATACAACCAAAATTCCAAAATAGTTGGAACAGTATGGAAAATGGAAAAAACAAAAAGAGTCATTTGAAAATTCAATTCACCCTGTACTATATTGAAACCACATTATTAAGACATTATTTGATGTTTTACTTTGGGAATTTAATGTATTTTTGAAAATATACACATTTCAAATCTGATAACGAACACTTTCCAAAAAAGTTGGGACAGTCGACTGTTTACCATTGTGTAACATCACCTTTTCTTTTAATAACACTTATTAAGCATTTGGGCACCAGTTGGTGAAGTTTAGCAAACATAATTTTCCCCCATTCATCCATTATGCATGTCTCCAGCTGCGCAACTGTACGGGCCTTTGTTGCCTTATTTTGCACTTCATAATGCGCCACACATTCTCAATCAGAGACAGGTCAGCACTGCATGCAGGCCATGTTAGCACCTGCACTATCTGCTTACGCAAAAATGCACTTGTAATCCGGGCAGAATGTGGTTTGGCGTTGTCCTGCTAGAAAATGCAGGGACGTCCCTGGAAAAGACAACATCTGGATGGTAGCGTATGTTGCTCCAAAATGTATACATGTTTCTTCTGTTAAGTGTGATCAGTCCACGGGTCATCATTACTTCTGGGATATTACTCCTCCCCAACAGGAAGTGCAAGAGGATTCACCCAGCAGAGCTGCATATAGCTCCTCCCCTCTACGTCACTCCCAGTCATTCTCTTGCACCCAACGACTAGATAGGATGTGTGAGAGGACTATGGTGATTATACTTGGTTTTATATCTTCAATCAAAAGTTTGTTATTTTAAAATAGCACCGGAGTGTGTTATTACCTCTCTGGCAGAGTTTGAAGAAGAATCTACCAGAGTTTTGCTATGATTTTAGCCGGAGTAGTTAAGATCATATTGCTGTTCTCGGCCATCTGAGGAGTGAGGTAAACTTCAGATCAGGGGACAGCGGGCAGATGAATCTGCATAGAGGTATGTAGCAGTTTTTATTTTCTGACAATGGAATTGATGAGAAAATCCTGCCATACCGATATAATGTCATGTATGTATACTTTACACTTCAGTATTCTGGGGAATGGTACCTTCACTAGAATTACACTGTAAGAAATACATAAAGCTGTTTAATAACTAGAGATTATGTTTAACGTTTTTGCTGGAATGTAAAATCGTTTTAATTTGCTGAGGTACTGTGTGAATAAATGTTTGGGCACTATTTTTCCACTTGGCAGTTGCTTAATCTGTTTTTCTGACAGTTTCTGTTCTCCCTCACTGCTGTGTGTGAGGGGGAGGGGCCGTTTTTTGGCGCTTTTTCTATGCATCAAATATTTCAGTCAGCAACTCATTGTATTCCCTGCATGATCCGGTTCATCTCTACAGAGCTCAGGGGTCTTCAAAACTTATTTTGAGGGAGATAATTTCTCTCAGCAGAGCTGTGAGAATTATAGTTTGACTGAGATAAAAAACGTTTATTCTGTAATTTGTTTCCTGCTTTCAGAATTTGTTATCTTTGCTAATGGGATTAAACCTTTGCTAAAGTTGTGTTGTTTACAAGGATTGAGGCTATAACTGTTTCAATTTATTAATTTTCAACTGTCATAGATCTTCTGTGCTTCTTAAAGGCACAGTACATTTTAATATTATTCTAATTGAATTGTATTTCCAAGTTGCAAGTTTATTTGCTAGTGTGTTAAACATGTCTGATTCAGAGGATGATACCTGTGTCATTTGTTGCAATGCCAAAGTGGAGCCCAATAGAAATTTATGTACTAACTGTATTGATGCTACTTTAAATAAAAGTCAATCTGTACAAATTGAACAAATTTCACCAAACAACGAGGGGAGAGTTATGCCGACTAACTCGCCTCACGTGTCAGTACCTACATCTCCCGCTCAGAGGGAGGTGCGTGATATTGTAGCGCCGAGTACATCTGGGCGGCCATTACAAATCACATTACAGGATATGGCTACTGTTATGACTGAGGTTTTGGCTAAATTACCAGAACTAAGAGGTAAGCGTGATCACTCTGGGGTGAGAACAGAGTGCGCTGATAATATTAGGGCCATGTCAGACACTGCGTCACAGGTGGCAGAACATGAGGACGGAGAACTTCATTCTGTGGGTGACGGTTCTGATCCAAACAGACTGGATTCAGATATTTCAAATTTTAAATTTAAACTGGAAAACCTCCGTGTATTACTAGGGGAGGTGTTAGCGGCTCTGAATGATTGTAACACAGTTGCAATACCAGAGAAAATGTGTAGGTTGGATAAATATTTTGCGGTACCGACGAGTACTGAGGTTTTTCCTATACCTAAGAGACTTACTGAAATTGTTACTAAGGAGTGGGATAGACCCGGTGTGCCGTTCTCACCCCCTCCGATATTTAGAAAAATATTTCCAATAGACGCCACCACAAGGGACTTATGGCAAACGGTCCCTAAGGTGGAGGGAGCAGTTTCTACCTTAGCTAAGCGTACCACTATCCCGGTGGAGGATAGCTGTGCTTTTTCAGATCCAATGGATAAAAAGTTAGAGGGTTACCTTAAGAAAATGTTTGTTCAACAAGGTTTTATATTGCAACCCCTTGCATGCATTGCGCCGATCACGGCTGCAGCGGCATTCTGGATTGAGTCTCTGGAAGAGAACATTGGTTCAGCTACTCTGGACGACATTACGGACAGGCTTAGAGTCCTTAAACTAGCTAATTCATTCATTTCGGAGGCCGTAGTACATCTTACTAAACTTACGGCGAAGAATTCAGGATTCGCCATTCAGGCACGCAGGGCGCTGTGGCTAAAATCCTGGTCAGCTGATGTTACTTCTAAGTCTAAATTGCTTAATATACCTTTCAAAGGGCAGACCTTATTCGGGCCCGGGTTGAAAGAGATTATCGCTGACATTACAGGAGGTAAAGGCCATGCCCTGCCTCAGGACAAAGCCAAAGCCAAGACTAGACAGTCTAATTTTCGTTCCTTTCGTAATTTCAAAGCAGGAGCAGCATCAACTTCCTCGGCACCAAAACAGGAAGGAGCTGTTGCTCGCTACAGACAAGGCTGGAAACCTAACCAGTCCTGGAACAAGGGCAAGCAGACTAGGAAACCTGCTGCTCCCCCTAAAACAGCATGAATTGAGGGCCCCCGATCCGGGATCGGATCTAGTGGGGGGCAGACTTTCTCTCTTCGCCCAGGCTTGGGCAAGAGATGTTCAGGATCCCTGGGCGCTAGAGATAATATCTCAGGGATACCTTCTGGACTTCAAATACTCTCCTCCAAGAGAGAGATTTCATCTGTCAAGATTGTCAACAATCCAGACAAAGAAAGAGGCGTTTCTACGCTGCGTACAAGAGCTCTTGTTAATGGGAGTAATCCATCCAGTTCCACGATCGGAACAGGGACAGGGGTTTTACTCAAATCTGTTTGTGGTTCCCAAAAAAGAGGGAACTTTCAGACCAATCCTGGACTTAAAGATCCTAAACAAATTCCTAAGAGTTCCATCGTTCAAGATGGAGACTATTCGGACAATTTTACCTATGATCCAAGAGGGTCAATACATGACCACTGTAGATTTAAAAGATGCTTACCTTCACATACCGATTCACAAAGATCATTATCGGTACCTAAGGTTTGCCTTCCTAGACAGGCATTACCAGTTTGTGGCTCTTCCATTCGGATTGGCTACAGCTCCAAGAATCTTCACAAAGGTTCTGGGTGCTCTTCTGGCGGTACTAAGACCGCGGGTAATCTCGGTAGCTCCATACCTAGACGACATTCTGATACAAGCTTCAAGCTTTCAAACTGCCAAGTCTCATACAGAGTTAGTGCTGGCATTTCTAAGGTCACATGGATGGAAGGTGAACGAAAAGAAAAGTTCACTCGTTCCACTCACAAGAGTTCCCTTCCTGGGGACTCTTATAGATTCTGTAGAAATGAAGATTTACCTGACAGAGGACAGGCTAACAAGACTTCAAAGTGCTTGCCGCACCCTTCATTCCATTCAACACCCGTCAGTGGCTCAATGCATGGAGGTAATCGGCTTAATGGTAGCGGCAATGGACATAGTACCCTTTGCACGCTTACACCTCAGACCACTGCAACTGTGCATGCTAAGTCAGTGGAATGGGGATTACTCAGACTTATCCCCTTCTCTGAATCTAGATCAAGAGACCAGAAATTCTCTTCTATGGTGGCTTTCTCGGCCACATCTGTCCAGGGGGATGCCATTCAGCAGACCAGACTGGACAATTGTAATAACAGACGCCAGCCTTCTAGGTTGGGGTGCCGTCTGGAATTCTCTGAAGGCTCAGGGACAATGGAGTCAGGAGGAGAGTCTCCTGCCAATAAACATTCTGGAATTGAGAGCAGTTCTCAATGCCCTCCTGGCTTGGCCCCAGTTGACAACTCGGGGGTTCATCAGGTTTCAGTCGGACAACATCACGACTGTAGCTTACATCAACCATCAGGGAGGGACAAGAAGCTCCCTAGCTATGATGGAAGTATCAAAGATAATTTGCTGGGCAGAGTCTCACTCTTGCCACCTGTCAGCAATCCACATCCCGGGAGTGGAGAACTGGGAGGCGGATTTCTTAAGTCGTCAGACTTTTCATCCGGGGGAGTGGGAACTTCATCCGGAGGTCTTTGCCCAAATACTTCGACGTTGGGGCAAACCAGAGATAGATCTCATGGCGTCTCGACAGAACGCCAAGCTTCCTCGTTACGGGTCCAGATCCAGGGATCCAGGAGCAGTCCTGATAGATGCTCTGACAGCACCTTGGGACTTCAGGATGGCTTACGTGTTTCCACCCTTCCCGTTGCTTCCTCGATTGATTGCCAGAATCAAACAAGAGAGAGCATCAGTGATTCTAATAGCACCTGCGTGGCCACACAGGACTTGGTATGCAGACCTGGTGGACATGTCATCCTGTCCACCTTGGTCTCTACCTCTGAAACAGGACCTTCTGATACAGGGTCCCTTCAAACATCAAAATCTAACTTCTCTGAAGCTGACTGCTTGGAAATTGAACGCTTGATTTTATCAAGACGTGGATTTTCTGAGTCAGTTATTGATACCTTAATACAGGCTAGGAAACCTGTTACCAGAAAGATTTACCATAAGATATGGCGTAAATACCTATATTGGTGTGAATCCAAAGGTTACTCTTGGAGTAAGGTTAGGATTCCTAGGATATTGTCTTTTCTACAAGAAGGTTTAGAAAAGGGTTTATCTGCTAGTTCATTAAAGGGACAGATCTCAGCTCTGTCCATTCTGTTACACAAACGTCTGTCAGAAGTTCCTGACATCCAGGCTTTTTGTCAGGCTTTGGCCAGAATTAAGCCTGTGTTTAAAACTGTTGCTCCACCATGGAGTTTAAACCTTGTTCTTAATGTTTTACAGGGCGTTCCGTTTGAACCCCTTCATTCCATTGATATAAAGTTGTTATCTTGGAAAGTTCTATTTTTAATGGCTATTTCCTCGGCTCGAAGAGTCTCTGAATTATCAGCCTTACATTGTGATTCTCCTTATTTGATTTTTCATTCGGATAAGGTAGTCCTGCGTACTAAACCTGGGTTCTTACCTAAGGTAGTTACTAACAGGAATATCAATCAAGAGATTGTTGTTCCTTCTTTATGCCCAAATCCTTCTTCAAAGAAGGAACGTCTACTGCACAACCTGGATGTAGTCCGTGCTCTAAAATTTTACTTACAGGCAACTAAGGAATTTCGACAAACGTCTTCTCTGTTTGTCATTTACTCTGGGCAGAGGAGAGGTCAAAAAGCTTCCGCTACCTCTCTTTCTTTTTGGCTTCGTAGCATAATTCGTTTAGCTTATGAGACTGCTGGACAGCAGCCTCCTGAAAGAATTACAGCTCATTCTACTAGAGCTGTGGCTTCCACTTGGGCCTTCAAGAATGAGGCCTCTGTTGAACAGATTTGCAAGGCTGCAACTTGGTCTTCGCTTCATACTTTTTCCAAATTTTCCAAATTTGACACACTTGCTTCTTCGGAGGCTATTTTTGGGAGAAAGGTTCTTCAGGCAGTGGTTCCTTCTGTATAAAGAGCCTGCCTATCCCTCCCGTCATCCGTGTACTTTTGCTTTGGTATTGGTATCCCAGAAGTAATGATGACCCGTGGACTGATCACACTTAACAGAAGAAAACATAATTTATGCTTACCTGATAAATTCCTTTCTTCTGTAGTGTGATCAGTCCACGGCCCGCCCTGTTTTTAAGGCAGGTAAATATTTTTTAATTTATACTCCAGTCACCACTTCACCCTTGGCTTTTCCTTTCTCGTTGGTCCTTGGTCGAATGACTGGGAGTGACGTAGAGGGGAGGAGCTATATGCAGCTCTGCTGGGTGAATCCTCTTGCACTTCCTGTTGGGGAGGAGTAATATCCCAGAAGTAATGATGACCCGTGGACTGATCACACTACAGAAGAAAGGAATTTATCAGGTAAGCATAAATTATGTTTTTTCTGCATTAATGGCGCCCTCACAGATGTGCAGGTTACTCATGCCATGGGCACTGACACACCCCCATACCATGACAGACACTGGCTTTTGGACCTGACACTGATAACAGCTTGAATGGTCCTTTTCAAAAACTATTTGAAATGTTCACTCGTCGGACCACAAAACACGATTCCACTATGCTACTGTCCATCTCAGATGAGACCGAACCCAGAGAAGTCGGCGGCACTTCTGGACAGTGTTGATGTATGGCTTCTGCTATGTGATGACTGACACAGGTTTACCAAAGTATTGCAGAGCCCATGTCAGGATATCCATTACAGACTCATGACAGTTTTTGAGACAGTGACGTCTGAGGGATCAGAGATAATGTGCATTCAGAAGTGGTTTTTGGCCTTGCCCTTTACGCACTGAGATTTGACCGGATTCCTTGAATTTTTGTAATTATATTGTGCACTATAGAAGGTGAAATGCACAAAATCCCACCGATTTGTCTTTGAGGAATGTTGTTCTTAAAGTGTTGGATTATTCGATGACTCATCTGCAGATTGGCGAGCCTTGACCCATCCTTGCTCTTGAAGGACTAGGGCTTTTTTGGAGGCTCCTTATATACTACTGTTATGGTATCAACAGATATCAAGGGTTAATACCAGATGAAAGATGTCCTGAATATGGGAGCAGCAACACACAAACCAGCTAATTCCCCCCTCAAACATGAGACCAGGCTCCACATTGAAGGTAAAAACAGAATGCACTTTATTGAGGGCTATATGCCCAGTATTTATGCAGGTCTGAGACCAGATGGGGGGTTGGAAGATTATTTTACATTAGATAGAGGGAAGACACCCTTTGACATGATACAATAGAATTACAATACTTAACCAAATAAACAATTTAAACACAAGAAAACAATTGAGTCCTTCTTATCACTTGGAAGTCTGCTCTCTGGAGGTGATTAAACAATGTGAATGCTTATCACATAAACCTAATTACAGTACACAATAGCTGCTGCCAGAAAACCTGTCTTTAGAACATAGCTTCTCAAAGCTGAACAAAGTTAACCCTTCCAGTACTGACAGAGGGGTCTGTCACAACTACGATTACACAATTGCCTCACCTGTTTCACATCACTTCTTATATCAACTTGTCACATCGCTATTAGTCCCAAATTGCCCCTGTCCCACCTTTTTTGGAACGTGTTGCAGTCATTAGATTTGAAATAAGTGTATATTTTAAAAAAATACATTATATTCACAGAGTAAAACATCAAATAATGTGTTTTCATTATACTACAGGGTAAATTGAATTTTCAAATGACTTTTTGTTTTTTGCACTTTCCATACTGTCCTAACTTTTTCGGATTGGGGTTGTAGAAGAATATGTATTCATAAAAAAATATTTCTATATATATATTTGATAGTATTTTGGTAAATAGGTAAATATATATGTCATGTTTCAGGAAACAAAACAGCCTTCTAAAATTTTGGAAGAATTTCGCCTAGGCATAATTATGCAGAAGAACAAAAACCTTTATTGTAGATAAACAAAGTAAGACTGATACCAAATGCAAGGTTCAATGCAACAGGATACTCAGGTACTTGGAATAGCAATGCAACAGGATACTTCAGGTACTTGGAATAGCAATGCAACAGGATACTCAGGTACTTGGAATAGCAATGCAACATGATACTCGGGTACTTGGAATAGCAATGCAACAGGATACTCAGGTACTTGGAATAGCAATGCAACAGAATACTCAGGTACTTGGAATAGCAATGCAACAGGATACTCAGGTACTTGGATTAGCAATGCAACAGGATACTCAGGTACTTGGAATAGCAATGCAACAGGATACTCAGGTACTTGGAATAGCAATGCAACAGGATACTCAGGTACTTGGAATAGCAATGCAACAGGATACTTCAGGTACTTGGATTAGCAAGGTAACAGGATACTTCAGGTACTTGGATTAGCAATACCACAGGATACTCAGGTACTTGGATTAGCAATGCAACCGGATACTCAGGTACTTGAAATAGCAACGCCACAGGATACTTGGGTACTTGGATTAGCAATGCAACAGGATACTCAGGTACTTGGATTAGAAATGCAACAAGTTACTCAGGTACTTGGAATAGCAATGCCACAGGATACTCAGGTACTGGGAATAGCAATGCAACTGGATACTGAGGTACTTGGATTACCAATGCCACAGGATACTCAGGTATTTGGATTACCAATGCCACAGGATACTCAGGTACTTGGGATAGCAATGTAACAGGATACTCAGGTATTTGGGATAGCAATGTAACAGGATACTCAGGTACTTGGGATAGCAATGCCACAGGATACTCAGGTACTTGGATTACCAATGCCACAGGATACTCAGGTACTATGATTACCAACAGTACTGATTGCTTATATAACAGATTGCAGGATCCGCAGACAACAGTACTGATTGCTTGTATAACAGGTTGCAGCATCCACAGACAACAGTACTGATTGCTTGTATAACAGGTTGCAGGATCCGCAGACAACAGTACTGATTGCTTGTATAACAGGTTGCAGGATCCACAGACAACAGTACTGATTGCTTGTATAACAGGTTACAGGATCCGCAGACAACAGTACTGATTGCTTATATAACAGATTGCAGGATCCACAGACAACAGTACTGATTGCTTGTATAACAGATTGCAGGATCCGCAGACAACAGTACTGATTGCTTATATAACAGATTGCAGGATCCACAGACAACAGTACTGATTGCTTGTATAACAAGTTGCAGGATCCGCAGACAACAGTACTGATTGCTTGTATAACAGGTTGCAGGATCCGCAGACAACAGTACTGATTGCTTGTATAACAGGTTGCAGGATCCGCAGACAACAGTACTGATTGCTTGTATAACAGGTTGCAGGATCCGCAGACAACAGTACTGATTGCTTGTATAACAGGTTGCAGGATCCGCAGACAACAGTACTGATTGCTTGTATAACAGGTTGCAGGATCCGCAGACAACAGTACTGATTGCTTGTATAACAGGTTGCAGGATCCGCAGACAACAGTACTGATTGCTTGTATAACAGGTTACAGGATCCGCAGACAACAGTACTGATTGCTTGTATAACAGGTTGCAGGATCCGCAGACAACAGTACTGATTGCTTGTATAACAGGTTGCAGGATCCGCAGACAACAGTACTGATTGCTTGTATAACAGGTTGCAGGATCTGCAGACAACTGTACTGATTGCTTGTATAACAGGTTACAGGATCCGCAGACAACAGTACTGATTGCTTGTATAACAGGTTGCAGGATCTGCAGATAACAGTACTGATTGCTTGTATAACAGGTTACAGGATCTGCAGACAACAGTACTGATTGCTTGTATAACAGGTTACAGGATCCGCAGACAACAGTACTGATTGCTTGTATAACAGGTTACAGGATCCGCAGACAACAGTACTGATTGCTTGTATAACAGGTTACAGGATCCGCAGACAACAGTACTGATTGCTTGTATAACAGGTTACAGGATCCGCAGACAACAGTACTGATTGCTTGTATAACAGGTTACAGGATCCGCAGACAACAGTACTGATTGCTTGTATAACAGGTTACAGGATCCGCAGACAACAGTACTGATTGCTTGTATAACAGGTTGCAGGATCCGCAGACAACAGTACTGATTGCTTGTATAACAGGTTACAGGATCCGCAGACAACAGTACTGATTGCTTGTATAACAGGTTACAGGATCCGCAGACAACAGTACTGATTGCTTGTATAACAGGTTACAGGATCTGCAGACAACAGTACTGATTGCTTGTATAACAGGTTACAGGATCTGCAGACAACAGTACTGATTGCTTGTATAACAGGTTGCAGGATCCGCAGACAACAGTACTGATTGCTTGTATAACAGGTTACAGGATCCGCAGACAACAGTACTGATTGCTTGTATAACAGGTTGCAGGATCCGCAGACAACAGTACTGATTGCGTGTATAACAGGTTGCAGGATCTGCAGACAACAGTACTGATTGCTTGTATAACAGGTTGCAGGATCCGCAGACAACAGTACTGATTGCTTGTATAACAGGTTGCAGGATCCGCAGACAACAGTACTGATTGCTTGTATAACAGGTTGCAGGATCCGCAGACAACAGTACTGATTGCTTGTATAACAGGTTGCAGGATCCGCAGACAACAGTACTGATTGCTTGTATAACAGTTTACAGGATCCGCAGACAACAGTACTGATTGCTTGTATAACAGGTTGCAGGATCCGCAGACAACAGTACTGATTGCTTGTATAACAGGTTGCAGGATCCGCAGACAACAGTACTGATTGCTTGTATAACAGGTTACAGGATCCGCAGACAACAGTACTGATTGCTTGTATAACAGGTTGCAGGATCCGCAGACAACAGTACTGATTGCTTGTATAACAGGTTGCAGGATCCGCAGACAACAGTACTGATTGCTTGTATAACAGGTTGCAGGATCCGCAGACAACAGTACTGATTGCTTGTATAACAGGTTGCAGGATCCGCAGACAACAGTACTGATTGCTTGTATAACAGGTTGCAGGATCCGCAGACAACAGTACTGATTGCTTGTATAACAGGTTGCAGGATCCGCAGACAACAGTACTGATTGCTTGTATAACAGGTTGCAGGATCCGCAGACAACAGTACTGATTGCTTGTATAACAGGTTGCAGGATCCGCAGACAACAGTACTGATTGCTTGTATAACAGGTTACAGGATCCGCAGACAACAGTACTGATTGCTTGTATAACAGGTTACAGGATCCGCAGACAACAGTACTGATTGCTTGTATAACAGGTTGCAGGATCCGCAGACAACAGTACTGATTGCTTGTATAACAGGTTACAGGATCCGCAGACAACAGTACTGATTGCTTGTATAACAGGTTACAGCATCCACAGACAACAGTACTGATTGCTTATATAACAGGTTGCAGGATCCGCAGACAACAGTACTGATTGCTTATATAACAGGTTACAGGATCCGCAGACAACAGTACTGATTGCTTGTATAACAGGTTGCAGGATCTGCAGACAGCAGTACTGATTGCTTGTATAACAGGTTGCAGGATCCGCAGACAACAGTACTGATTGCTTGTATAACAGGTTGCAGGATCCGCAGACAACAGTACTGATTGCTTATATAACAGGTTACAGGATCCGCAGACAACAGTACTGATTGCTTGTATAACAGGTTACAGGATCCGCAGACAACAGTACTGATTGCTTGTATAACAGGTTACAGGATCCGCAGTCAACAGTACTGATTGCTTGTATAACAGGTTACAGGATCCGCAGACAACAGTACTGATTGCTTGTATAACAGGTTACAGGATCCGCAGACAACAGTACTGATTGCTTGTATAACAGGTTGCAGGATACGCAGACAACAGTACTGATTGCTTGTATAACAGGTTGCTGAGTACACAGATTTGGATTGCAGTTTAAAAAACTCCCAGAACAGACAGACTGGATACAGAGAAATCCATATAATGCCAGAGCACCTGGATGAGGGAAGGGACAGCCCATTTATAGGAGAGCAGCCAGACAGGTGCAAGGAACGGGTAATCTTAAAAAGAATGAGGTCTCTAGTGGTGAAGGAGAAAGCTGCAGCAGAGAAAATTAAAGGGACGGATACCATCCAGGAAAGGATGTTATAGCAGAAAACAAGAAATCAGGATTGCTGAGTTTAATCCTGGGAATAAATATGCTGGGGTAATAAATATCCCTTTACTTTCAAGCATGTGAAAAAACGATGCAGGGCATCTGTTGATTTAAATAGTGGAGACAGGTGTTGGTCAGTTTAAGCCCTGACGAAGCCCTTAATCGGAATGTAGTTTTGGGGTGAAACGCTTGTGTGGTTGGCAACTTACACTTTGTCGCCTTGAACAAAGTGTATTTTTCATGTAATTGGCAAGAGTCCATGAGCTAGTGACGTATGGGATATACAATCCTACCAGGAGGGGCAAAGTTTCCCAAACCTCAAAATGCCTATAAATACACCCCTCACCACACTCACAATTCAGTTTTACAAACTTTGCCTCCTATGGAGGTGGTGAAGTAAGTTTGTGCTAGATTTCTACGTTGATATGCGCTTCTCAGCTTTTTTGAAGCCCGGTTCCTCTCAGAGTGCAGTGAATGACAGAGGGATGTGAAGGGAGTATCACCAATTGAATACAATGGTCATCCTAATGGGGATCTATTTCATAGGTTCTCTGTTATCAGTCGTAGAGATTAATCCCCTACCTCCCTTTTTAGATCGACGATATACTCTTATATACCATTACCTCTGCTGATTCTCGTTTCAGTACTGGTTTGGCTATCTACTTTATGTAGATGAGTGTCTTTTGGTATGTTTCCTTGATTTAAGACACTCTCAGCTATGGTTTGGCACTTTATATGTAAAGTTCTAAATATATGTTTGTACTTATATTTGCCATGATTCAGGTTTATCAGTATATATCATTTTTGCAGACTGTCAGTTTCATTTTTGGGAAATGCATATATATATATATATATATATATATATATATATATATATATATATATATATATATATATATATATATATATATATGTATATAAAAAAAATATTACCTGAAATTTTCAAATTGACTCTCTTTCTAAATTGCGGGCTGTTAGGCTCACGGGAGGGCAAAATGCTATAATTTATTGCGTCACTCTTGGCGCAAGACTTTTTTGGTGCGAGAATTACGTTTGTTGATGTAATTTCGTCATTTCCGGCGTCTTAGTTGGCGCCGAGAGTTTTTACGTGGTTGCGTCATCTATGACGCTCGTGTTTGTTGCAGACGTTTTTGGCGCCAAAAAATATTTTGTCAGTTGTGGGCGTCATACTTTGCGCCAAACTTTTGACATTATTTAAGACTTTTTTTCTTTTTGCTTCTGGTTTCTAGAGGCTTGTTTTGTTTGCATTTCTTTCCCATTCCTGAAACTGTCATATAAGGAAATTGATAATTTTGCTTTATATGTTATTTTTTCTCTTACATATTGCAAGATGTCTCAATCTGACCCTGTCTCAGAATCTACTACTGGAATCCTGCTGCCTGATGTCGGTTCTACCAAAGTTAAGTGCATTTGTTGTAAACTTGTGGTAACTGTTCCTCCAGCTGTAGTTTGTGATAGTTGTCATGACAAACTTTTACATGCAGACAATATTTCCATTAGTAGTAGTCCATTACCTGTTGCTGGTCCTTCAACATCTAATGCTCAGGTTATTCCTGTTAATGTGAGAGAATTTGTTTCTAATTCCATTCAGAAGGCTTTGTCTGTCATACCGCCTTCTAATAAACGTAAAAGGTCTTTTAAAACTTCTCATAAGATTGATGAATTTTTAAATGACAGACAACATTCTGATTTATCTATCTCTGATGAGGATCTATCTGGTTCAGAAGATTCTGCCTCAGATATTGACACTGACAAATCTTCATACTTATTTAAAATGGAGTATATTTGTTCCTTATTAAAAGAGATGTTGATTGCATTAGATATGGAGGAGACTAGTCCTCTTGATATTGAAACTAGTAAACGTTTAAATTCGGTTTTTAAACCTCATGTAGTTATTCCTGAGGTTTTTCCAGTTCCTGATGCTATTTCAGATGTGATTTCTAGGGAATGGAATAGACTAGGTACTTCTTTTACTCCTTCAAGGTTTAAGAAACTGTATCCTTTGCCGACTGATAGATTGGAGTTTTGGGAAAAGATCCCAAAAGTTGATGGGGCCAACTCTACTCTTGCTAAACATACTACTATTCCTACGGCAGATAGTACTTCTTTTAAAGATCCTTTAGATAGGAAACTTGAATCTTATCTAAGGAAGGCTTATTTATGTTCAGGTCATCTTCTTAGGCCTGCTATTTCTTTGGCTGATGTTGCAGCTGCTTCAACTTTTTGGTTGGAAACCTTAGCGCAACAAGTACCAGATCATAATGTGTATAGCATTGTTAAATTCAACATGCTAATAATTTCATTTGTGATGCCATTTTTTATATCATTAGAATTGATGTCAGATATATGTCTTTAGCTATATTAGCTAGAAGAGCTTTATGGCTTAAATCTTGGAATGCTGATATGACTTCTAAATCAACGTTGCTATCTCTCTCTTTCCAAGGTAATAAATTATTTGGTTCTCAGTTGGATTCAATTATTTCAACTGTCACTGGGGGGGAAGGGAGCTTTTTTGACTCAGGATAAAAAATCTAAGGGTAAATTTAAGGCTGCTAACCGTTTTCGTTCCTTTCGACAAAATAAGGAACAGAAACCTGATCCTTCCCCTAAGGGAACGGTTTACAATTGGAAGCCTTCTTCAGTCTGGAATAAATCCAAGCCATTTAAAAGATCTAAATCAGCCCCCAAGTCCGCATGAAGGTGCGGCCCTCATTCCAGCTCAGCTGGTAGGGGGCAGACTAAGATTTTTCAAGGATGTTTGGATCAATTCAATCCAAAATCATTGGATTCAGAACATTGTTTCTCAAGGGTACAGAATAGGTTTCAAAGTAAGACCGCCTGTGAGAAGTTTCTTTCTCTCACGCATTACAGTGAACCCAGAAAAAGCTCAGGCTTTCCTGAAGTGTGTTTCAGACCTGGAGTTATCTGGGGTAATTGTGCCAGTTCCTTTTCAGGAACGGGGTCTGGGGTTTTATTCAAATCTGTTCATTGTCCCAAAGAAGAATTCTTTCAGACCAGTTCTGGATCTAAAAATTTTGAATCGTTATGTAAGAATACCAACATTCAAAATGGTGACTATAAGGACTATTCTGCCTTTTGTTCAGCAAGGGCATTATATGTCCACAATAGACTTACAGGATGCATATCTTCATATTCCGATTCATCCAGATCACTATCAGTTCCTGAGATTCTCTTTTCTAGACAAGCATTGCCAATTTGTTGCTCTTCCTTTTGGCCTAGCGACAGCTCCAAGGATCTTTTCAAAGGTTCTCGGTGCCCTACTCTCTGTAATCAGAGAGCGGGGTATTGCGGTGTTTCCTTATTTGGACGATATCTCGGTACTTGCTCAGTCTTTATGTTCTGCAGAATCTCACACAAATCAACTAGTGTTGTTTCTCCAAAGACATGGTTGGAGAATCAATTTACCAAAAAGTTATTTGATTCTTCAGACAAGGGTAACCTTTTTAGGTTTCCAAATAGATTCAGTACCCATGACTTTGTCTCTAACAGACAAGAGACGTCTGAAATTGGTTGCAGCCTGTCGGAACCTTCAGTCTCAGTCATTCCCTTCAGTAGCTATGTGCATGGAGGTTTTAGGTCTCATGACTGCAGCATCGGATGCGATCCCCTTTGCTCGTTTTCACATGAGACCTCTTCAGCTTTGTATGCTGAATCAATGGTGCAGGGATTATACAAAGATATCACAATTAATATCCTTAAATCCCAATGTTCGACTATCTCTGACTTGGTGGTTAGATCACCATCGTTTAGTTCAAGGGGCCTCTTTTGTTTGTCCAACCTGGACTGTGATCACAACAGATGCGAGTCTTTCAGGTTGGGGAGCTGTCTGGGGATATCTGACAGCGCAGGGGGTTTGGAAATCTCAAGAGGCGAGATTACCAATCAATATTTTGGAACTCCGTGCGATTCTCAGAGCTCTTCAGTTTTGGCCTCTTCTGAAGAGAGAACCGTTTATTTGTTTTCAGACAGACAATGTCACAACCGTGGCATATGTCAATCATCAGGGTAGGACTCACAGTCTTCAAGCTATGAAAGAAGTATCTTGGATACTTGCTTGGGCGGAATCCAGCTCCTGTCTAATTTCTGCGGTCCATATTCCAGGTATAGACAATTGGGAAGCTGATTATCTCAGTCGTCAGACTTTACATCCGGGAGAGTGGTCTCTTCACCCAGATGTGTTTTTTCAGATTGTTCAGATGTGGGGGCTTCCAGAAATAGATCTGATAGCTTCTCATCTAAACAGGAAACTTCCCAGGTATCTGTCCAGGTCCAGGGATCCTCAGGCGGAAGCAGTGGATGCGTTGACACTTCCTTGGAGTTATCAACCTGCTTATATTTTTCCGCCTCTAGTTCTTCTTCCAAGAGTGATTTCCAAAATCATAATGGAGTGTTCGTTTGTACTGCTGGTGGCTCCAGCATGGCCTCACAGGTTTTGGTATGCGGATCTTGTTCGGATGTCCAGTTGCCAACCTTGGCCACTTCTGTTAAGGCCAGACCTTCTATTTCAAGGCCCGTTTTTCCATCAGGATCTCAAATCATTAAATTTGAAGGTATGGAGATTGAACGCTTATTGCTTAGTCATAGAGGTTTCTCTGACTCAGTGATTAATATTATGTTGCAGGCTCGTAAATCTGTGTCTAGAAAGATTTATTATCGAGTTTGGAAGACTTACATTTCATGGTGTTCTCATAAATTCTCTTGGCATTCTTTTAGAATTCCTAGAATTTTACAGTTTCTTCAGGATGGTTTAGATAAGGGTTTGTCTGCAAGTTCCTTGAAAGGACAAATCTCTGCTCTTTCTGTTCTGTTCCACAGAAAAATTGCTAATCTTCCTGATATTCATTGTTTTGTACAGGCTGTGGTTCGTATCAAGCCTGTCATTAAATCAATCTCTCCTCCTTGGAGCCTTAATTTGGTTTTGAAGGCTTTACAGGCTCCTCCGTTTGAGCCTATGCATTCTCTGGACATTAAATTACTTTCTTGGATAGTATTGTTCCTTTTGGCCATCTCTTCTGTTAAAAGAGTTTCTGAATTATCTGCTCTTTCTTGTGAGTCTCCTTTTCTGTTTTTTTCATCAGGATAAGGCAGTTTTGCAGACTTCATTTAAATTGTTACCTAAAGTTGTGAATTCCAACAACATTAGTAGAGAAATTGTTGTCCCTTCGTTGTGTCCTAATCCTAAGAATTCTCTGGAGAGATCTTTAAGTTCTTTGGATGTGGTAAGAGCT
>NC_069510.1:348217-350717 GCF_027579735.1 Bombina bombina
GCAAAATCTCATACGAATCGACTTGTATCGTTTCTTCAAGAACATGGTTGGAGGTTCAATTTACCAAAGAGTTCGTTGATTCCTCAGACAAGGGTAACCTTTTTAGGTTTCCAGATAGATTCAGTGTCCATGACTCTGTCGTTGACGGACAAGAGACGTCTGAAATTGGTTTCAGCCTGTCGAAACCTTCAGTCTCAATCATTCCCTTCGGTAGCCTTATGCATGGAAATTCTAGGTCTTATGACTGCTGCATCGGACGCGATCCCCTTTGCTCGTTTTCACATGCGACCTCTTCAGCTCTGTATGCTGAACCAGTGGTGCAGGGATTATATAAAGATATCACAATTAATATCTTTAAAACCGAACGTACGACTCTCTCTGACGTGGTGGACAGATCACCATCGTTTAGTTCAGGGGGCTTCTTTTGTTATTCCGACCTGGACTGTGATCTCAACAGATGCAAGTCTGACAGGTTGGGGAGCTGTATGGGGGTCTCTGACAGCACAGGGGGTTTGGGAATCTCAGGAGGCGAGATTACCAATCAACATTTTGGAACTCCGTGCGATTTTCAGAGCTCTTCAGTCGTGGCCTCTTCTAAAGAGAGAGTCTTTCATTTGATTTCAGACGGACAATGTCACAACCGTGGCATATGTCAATCATCAAGGAGGGACTCACAGTCCTCTGGCTATGAAAGAAGTATCTCGAATACTTGTATGGGCGGAATCCAGCTCCTGTCTAATTTCTGCGGTTCACATCCCAGGTATAGACAATTGGGAAGCGGATTATCTCAGTCGCCAAACATTACATCCGGGCGAATGGTCTCTTCACCCAGAAGTATTTCTTCAGATTGTTCAAATCTGGGGACTTCCAGAAATAGATCTGATGGCTTCTCATCTAAACAAGAAGCTTCCCAGGTATCTGTCCAGATCCAGGGATCCTCAGGCGGAAGCAGTGGATGCATTGTCACTTCCTTGGAAGTATCATCCTGCTTATATCTTTCCGCCTCTAGTTCTTCTTCCAAGATTCTAAAGGAGCGTTCGTTTATTCTGCTGGTGGCTCCAGCATGGCCTCACAGGTTTTGGTATGCGGATCTTGTTTGGATGGCTACTTGCCAACCGTGGACTCTTCCATTAAGACCAGACCTTCTATCGCAAGGTCCTTTTTTCCATCAGGATCTCAAATCCTTAAATTTGAAGGTATGGAGATTGAACGCTTGATTCTCAGTCATAGAGGTTTCTCTGACTCCGTAATTAATACTATGTTACAGGCTCGTAAAACTGTATCTAGGAAGATATATTATCGAGTCTGGAAGACTTACATTTCTTGGTGCTCTTCTCATCATTTTTCCTGGCATTCTTTTAGAATTCCTAGAATTTTACAATTTCTTCAGGATGGTCTGGATAAAGGGTTGTCTGCAAGTTCTTTAAAAGGACAAATGTCTGCTCTTTCTGTGTTGTTTCGCAGAAAGATTGCTAATCTTCCTGATATTCATTGTTTTGTTCAGGCTTTGGTTCGTATCAAACCTGTCATTAAGTCAATCTCTCCTCCTTGGAGTTTGAATTTGGTTCTGGGGGCTTTACAAGCTCCTCCGTTTGAACCTATGCATTCTCTGGACATTAAATTACTTTCTTGGAAAGTTTTGTTCCTTTTGGCCATCTCTTCTGCTAGAAGAGTTTCAGAGTTATCTGCTCTTTCTTGTGAATCTCCTTTTCTGATTTTTCATCAGGATAAGGCGGTGTTGCGAACTTCATTTAAATTTCTACCTAAAGTTGTGAACTCTAACAACATTAGTAGAGAAATTGTGGTTCCTTCGTTGTGTCCTAATCCTAAGAATTCTAAGGAAAGATCGTTGCATTCTTTGGATGTAGTTAGAGGTTTGAAATATTATGTTGAAGCTACTAAGGATTTCTGAAAGACTTCTAGTCTATTTGTTATCTTTTCCGGTTCTAGGAAAGGTCAGAAGGCCTCTGCCATTTCTTTGGCATCTTGGTTAAAATCTTTGATTCATCATGCTTATGTCGAGTCGGGTAAAACTCCGCCTCAAAGGATTACAGCTCATTCTACTAGGTCAGTTTCTACTTCCTGGGCGTTTAGGAATGAAGCTTCGGTTGATCAGATTTGCAAAGCAGCCACTTGGTCTTCTTTGCATACTTTTACTAAATTCTACCATTTTGATGTGTTTTCTTCTTCTGAAGCAGTTTTTGGTAGAAAAGTACTTCAGGCAGCTGTTTCAGTTTGATTCTTCTGCTTATAATTTCAGTTTTTTTCATTATAAGATTTAAACTTTATTTTGGGGTGTGGATTATTTTTTCAGCGGAATTGGCTGTCTTTATTTTATCCCTCCCTCTCTAGTGACTCTTGCGTGGAAGCTCCACATCTTGGGTATTTATTATCCCATACGTCACTAGCTCATGGACTCTTGCTAATTACATGAAAGAAAACATAATTTATGTAAGAACTTACCTGATAAATTCATTTCTTTCATATTAGCAAGAGTCCA
>NC_069510.1:355717-415717 GCF_027579735.1 Bombina bombina
AATATAACACTGTCAGCAATTAGATTGTGGTATAATGCTAAGAAGAATACCTTCAACCCTACTTCGAAAAATGCATCCATCACCACATATAGAAGACAGCTGACAACAAGTGCAACATCAGGAGGTAAGAACTAAATACAAAAGGAATATCAGTCGTGAAGAGAAGGAAGCCATCCAGAAGCCTACAAGATGACAAGTCTATCATCATATGCCTGGGGGACAAGGGAGGTGCCATTGTGATTATGGACTACTCATATTATTGACATGAAGTCCTACAACAACTCTCCATGACTGATGCATACCAACTCTTGAGACATGATCCAACTACATAATTCAAGTTGAATATTGATGCATTTCTTGAGGGCTTACGCACCAAGGGTGACATCTCTGATGCAGACCATAGATTCTTGATGACAGAATATCCAATCTGTCCTATACTTTATACCCTACCCAAGATTCATAAAAAGCCAGTTGAACCCCTGGGAAGACCAATAGTGTCAGCAAGAGGATTGAACTTCTGAATTGAGGATTTGAATAAGTTGCCAAATACAATTCGATTCAAACATATGTATAGCAAAGAATCTATTGATTTCCTTGATGTGAGAGTATTTTTGAAAGGAGACTGATCGCAACACTATCCTACATGCCACCAGTTGCCATCACCCGCCCCTAATAGCCTATATTCCAAACAGCCCAGTTCCAATGGGTAATACCAACAATACTGATGGGGAGAAACGTAATATGCAAATTAAGGAAATGCATTAAAGATTTCTGCAAAGGGGCTACAGTAAGAAGCAACTCAAAGAGGCTCTGCAAGGGGCTGCACTAGGTGGCTCTGATGAAGACGAATCCTCCAGACCAGAAAGGTTAACCTTTGTGACAAAATTTGCACCTAACAAAAAAGATTTGATGAAGGAGCTGAGAGGTGAATGGCCATTCATTCAATCAGACCCACTACTTCCTCTGAGAACATTTGACCCTTCTAGGGTGGGCCTACAAGAGAGGTAGGAACCTCCGGGACCTTTAAGTGGACACTGACCTGATGGGCAGTTATGACCCGACAAGTTTTAGAGTGTCAAAGAAGGGTTGCTTCAGATGCCTGAGCTGTACTACCTGCAACAGCATGATTCCAGGCACTTCTTTTTAACACCCAATGAGAACTAAGAAATACCAGATCAAACACTATGGCCTCAATTTATCAAAGGTCTTGCGGACCTGATCCGACACTGCGGATCAGGTCCGCAAGACCTCGCTAAATGCAGAGAGCAATACGCTCTCCGCATTTAACATTGCACCAGCAGCTCACAAGAGCTGCTGGTGCAACGCCGCCCCCTGCTGACTCGCGGCCAATCGGCCGCCAGCAGGGAGGTGTCAATCAACCCGATCGAGTTGATTTCCGGCGATGTCTGTCTGCCTGCTCAGAGCAGGCGGACAGGGTTATGGAGCAGCGGCCTTTAGACCACTGCTTCATAACTTGTATCTGGTGAGTCTGAAGACTCGCCAGAAACACGGCCCTTCAAGCTCCATACGGAGCTTGATAAATATGGGCCCATATCTCCTGTACTTCTAAGTATATCATCTACTTACTCAGTTTTTCGTGTGGTCTGCTCTATGTTGGGAAGACTATAGATGACACAAGAACTCGCCTTGCCAATCACAGATCAGCAATCCGCACAGCCATTAAGAATGGTAAATCAGAACAGCCGGTGGCACGACACTTTGCTCAAGCTGGACACACAGTGAAGGATCTACGCTTTACCATTATTGATCATGTTCCCCCGCTGAGACAGGGTGGAAATAGGGACAAGATTCTCCTTCAAAAAGAATGCAAATGGATCTATGAACTTGGAACGGTGACACCAAAGGGCCTGAATGTACACACGGGGTGGCAGTGCTACCTATAGATGGCTATTGGTACTAAGTGTACATATAACCGCTAGCCCCACATAAGGGCATGGGGTTGCCACTCTTGAGATAGGCGTGTTATTCTCTTTCTTTGAGAGTCCTCTTTGTGCAAGGGTCTTTTTGGATGGCCTTTTGAGAGTCTGAAACGTGTTGGTCTGCACCCATTTTGAGAGTCTGGATCCAATCCATTTTATTTTTGTATAGTCTGAATAAACTTAATGTGGTTCATGGAGTGCCAACTAGATGTATATTTTTTCTCTAGGTTGTGATTTTGTAAGCCAATAGGTATAGTCCCTTTAATTATTGTCTGAGCCACCTTTATATATCTTGACCTGGGATAACATTGATAAGCTGTTTAAATGGAAAATGATATGTAATAAAAGAGTTTAGCATAGACAGGGGTATTTGGATATAATTCTTTCCCCTCCTTTTTCCTATTATGATTGTTTTAATATTTGAGTGTATTTTGGAGCAGTCTGTTTTACGTCTGGGTTCACACTGGGGACTCCCCCTTAAGCATCCTGTGACAAGTGAGTGGAATTAGGACGTTACATTTAGGAGTGTACATCACAAAATCCTTTATAGCCTACTATGGGGACGTATAGTTTGGGTGATGACAGGACTGATATTACGTATGAGGTGCATGATTTAATCTAGTTGGAATCTATGGTGATTTGTCAGGTAGTGCCGATATGTGACCACTGGATAGGAATGAATTATGATATGGGCCCCTATTTATCAAAGGTCTTAAGGATCAGGTCCGCAAGACCTCGCTAAATGCGGAGAGCAATATGCTCTCCGCATTCAACATTGCACCAGCAGCTCACAAGAGCTGCTGGTGCAATGCTGCCCCCTGCAGACTCGCAGCCAATGGGCCGCCAGCAGGGGGTGTCAATCAACCTGATCGTACTCGATCGGGTTAAATTGTTGCGATTCCTGTCCGCCTGCTCAGAGCAGGCGGACAGGGTTATGGAGCAGCGGTCTTTGTGACCGCTGCTTCATAACTGCTGTTTCTGGCGAGCCTGCAGGCTCAACAGAAACACGGGGCATCAAGCTCCGTCCGGAGCTTGATAGATAGGCCCCATAGGGTGAATGGAGGTCCATTGTGGGTGAATATATTATTGACATTATACCACAATCTAATTGCTGACAGTGTTACAATTCCATTGTGACAAGAGGTGTGTAAGGTTGTGAATTGGTATTGACTGGTCTTTATTTTAGCTAACGAGCAGATTGGCTCGTGCCGACCGACCCCTTCATGACGTAGGTCTGACCACAATGTGAGAATGTGGATTCGCTAGACGTAGCTGTGAAGGAACAGCTTCCATATGTAGACGTCCATAAGTGTTGGTTACGGGCATTGCTGTCGTAGCAACGCTTCTGCCTACCTTGAACGACTTGAAGGTTCTCTCGCACCCTCTCGGCGAGGTCCTTCAGTCGGTCCCTGAATTCTAGAATGTACTCCACAACGGAGTGTCCTTCCTCCCCGGCTGACCACTCCCAGTGGGCTCTCAATAGGTCTAGGGGTCCCCTTATCTTTCGGCCATTCACTAATTCAAAGGGGGAGAACCCAGTGGATTCCTGGTGCACCTCTCTGTATGCAAACAGGAGGTGTGGCAGGTATCTCTCCCAGTATTTGTGAGAAGCAGAGAACATCCTAAGCAACTACTTTGGGTCCCATTGAACCTCTCACACAACCTATTAGTCTAGGGGTGGTATGGAGCACTGTGAAGGGGCTTTTATCCTGCACAGTCTCCAAAGCTGCCAGGTTAGCTCCGCCGTGAACTGAGTTCTTTGATCGGAGAGCACTTCCCTGGGAAAACCTACCCTGGTAAATATCCGAAGCAGTGCATTGGCCACTGTCTCCGCCTGGACATTAGACAGAGGGATCGCCTCCGGGTACCGGGTGGCATAATTTACCACTGTCAGTATATACTTTTTCCCGGTAGGGCTGGGACGGGGCAATGGACCAATAATATCTATGGCGACCCGGCTGAAGGGTTCGTCAATGATGGGGAGGGGTGTAAGGAGGCTTTGGAGTGATCCCCTGTCTTTCCTACTCTCTGGAATACGTCACAGGTCCTACAATACTGCCTAATATTGTCTGTAACCCCTGGCCAAAAGAATGTCTGGGTCAGCCTATGATGGGTCCTAAATTTCCCTAGATGTCCTGCCAGGGGAATGTCATACCCTATCCACAGCAGGTCATACCGATACTTCTGCGGTACCACCAGCTGGCGTTTGGGCACTGACCCCTTTTTCCTCTATGAAATCCTGTACGGGAGCCCCCTTTCCCACTCAAAACGTTCCCCTCCGGGCCCCTGGGGTCAGTCTCTACTCATTCACGGTAAAGGGCTAGGGTCGGGTCGTTTGATGTCTCCTGGGTGAAGTCAATGGGGGATGCCCAGGGAAGCTGGTCGGTGGGCAGGGCAGGAGTCGGGTGGAGTGGCTTACCTGGGTCCCCAGATCGTGCGCCGTTGCCTGGCATCTGGCTTGCTGACGGGTGGTGACAGGGCAAACATCTGTGGAGTTATCCCACAAAAAGGCTGAAGCAAGGTGGCTGAGGTAGTTTCCCAAAAAGACCTCGGCGGGCAGATGGCTCATGGTCACTAGTTCCACAGCATGGGAACCGGCACTCCACTCCAAGTGCCCCCGTGCAGTAGGGATCCGCAGTACTGTACCCCCAGCCACACAAACTGCCAGGGATCTCCCGGTGTGGTCCGAGGTGGGGACCAGGTGTGGCTGGGCAAGGGTAACCGTGGCTCCACTGTCTCATAATCCCGGGCCGGTCGGCCGTTGATCCAGACATCCTGGCAATGGTGCTGGCAATTGTCGCCGGTTGCGGGGTTCACCTCTTGCAGGACCCTGACCTCCTCCTCTGCCCAGTCGGCATAATTTGTAGGGCCCTCTCCATCTAAACAGTGTGCGGCGGCCCGGTAACCTCCGGCCGGAGCCATTGGCCACTGAGCCAGAGGGGGATTCCGTGGCCTCCGCTCTGGGCACTCTCGTCTCAAGTAGCCCATCTGCACTCTTAGCACCCCTGGGATGAGCTGGGCCCTGAGGGGCGGACAGGCGTTGGCAGTGTCTGGGGGTACAGGGTAGGTGCCGGAGGGCGGGCAGAGGTGGGAACGGAGCAAGTCACTGGTCGGGGCTTAGGGATGGCCTGGCGCCAGGCATCCAAGTATTGATCAGCCAGGATGGCCACCTGGTCGGCTGTTTTAGGCCCCTTGACTTTGACCCAGTCCCGGACCTCCACCGGGGAGTGGTTGTAGAAATGTTCCAATAAAATGAGCTGGGTAGCCTCTTCCAGGGAAGTTACATGGCAGCCTGCAAACCAGGAGTCCAAGGACCGGGTGAACCGGTGGGTCCACCCTCTTGTCTTTTTAGTTCTCGGAACTTCAGCTGGTGAGCCTCTGGAGTGAGACTATAGCGGGCATGAATGCGCTCCTTCACCCAGTCATAGTTCTTTTGGTCTCCTGGGGGCACAGTGTTAAAAGTCTCCAGGGCCCGTCCGGACAGCTTTCCGAGCAAGAGGGTGACTATGTCGGCAGTGGCGACACCCTGCAACTTGCACTGGGTTTTGAAAACTTGAAGGTAGCTGTCGATCTCCTCCTCATTGTCTTTGAAGGCTCGAAAAGCCTCATGGGGTAGCTTCCTCGGCCAGGGAGGTGGGTCCAGAGGAACCGGCACGGCTCCCCCCATAAACTTTTGGAGCTCCAGCATCCGGACCTGGGTGACGTCTGTGATTATCCGAGTGATAACCTCCTCGGGTGGGGCAGTCCCATAGAGGTCCAGCCGCCACTGGATATCTCTCTGTAGTTCGGACATCGTGGTCCCCTGGATTGATGCCTCGCTGGGCCGTTCCCTGTCCCGACTGCTACCAGCCTCACTAGCTGGCTCACTAGCCCGGTCGTCTTCCATGAGTTTGGCTATGATTGCCGCCTTGGACTTGTGGTCTCCTGGGGGCACAGTGTTAAAAGCCTCCAGGGCCCCTCCGGACAGCTTTCCGAGCAAGAGGGTGACTGTCGGCAGTGGCGATACCCTGCAACTCGCACTGGGTTTTGAATACTTGAAGGTAGCTGTCGATCTCCTCATCGTCTTTGAAGGCTTGAAAAGCCTCATGGGGTAGCTTCCTCAGCCGGGGAGGTGGGTCCAGAGGAGCCAGCACGTCTCCCCCCATAGACTTTTGGAGCTCCAGAATCGGGACCTGGGTGGCGTCTGTGATTATCCGAGTGATAACCTCCTCGGATGGGGCAGTCACATAGAGGTCCAGCCGCCACTGGATCTCTCTCTGTAGTTCGGACATCGTGGTCCCCTGGATTGACGCCTCGCTGGGCCGTTCATTGTCCCGGCTGCTACCGGCCTCACTAGCTGGCTCACTAGCCCGGTCTCCTTCCATGAGTTTGGCTATGATTGCCGCCTTGGACTTGTGGCCGGCAACTTTCCCTCTAGCTTCCAGCAAGTCTTTCAAGGTATTCTTTCAGAGCCCAGTGTATTGCTGCTCCATTTGAAGATGTCTTCAATTGGTGGTTTGGACATTCCAGGTAGACAGAAGCATCCAACCGCTGCCAACCAATGTGACGGACTCCGGCTACCCTGACTGGGTAGCTCTGCCAAAGAACCTTCCTATACCTGGAACATGCCGCTATGTAGCGGAGAAAGTGATTACAGCCCACCCAAATAACTAGACAGACTAGCATTCAGGTGAAACACAAAGAAAAGCTTTATTGTGAAAAACACACTACCTTTATACACAAACTGATCTTGATAAGGAACCTTATCAGGCCCCAAGATCTCCCGCCATTCCAGGAGCCTGGCCAGCCAAGAAGGGTTTTCCCGGTCAGAGAGCAGCTCCTCTGGGAGGATGTACAAAAGACCAAAATGAACAAAACCAAGCATCCTGGAGATTGTGAAAGCTCCCAAAAGTTCAAATCCGGGGAGATATATGAGGGGGCTAGGTAGAGGGGGGTGGAGGTTTAACCTTAGCAGCCTGGTATTCGTCACAAGTGTAGTGAAAAAACAGAAGAAAAACGGGCAAAAAAAGAGGGAAAATAGTGAAAAAAGTAAAAATTAAATTGAAAATAAAATAAAAAGTAAAAATAGTGGGATTCCTAAAAAAAATTAATATAAGAATATAGATAAAAAATGTATCAAAAACAATAGTTACAGTGGACAATCATATGGTGATCTTAAGTGGTTGATCCACGTGTACCTTTGGGGAAAATATATAACGTACGTATCCTAAGTAGAATCCAAAATGGAGGCTTACCATAAAATAGCCATTTACTGCCAACGCGTTCGGCATCATTCTAGGCCTTTATTATATTGGAATGTAAAATATTTACAGTACAACACTTTATTAAATATGAATTTTGCGTAAATATGATTTTACATGTTTGCATCCACTTGACTGCAAAGGGCTTCAATGCACTTCTATATATGTCTATATGTGTGTACATATATATTTGTGTACACATATAAATAATTATACTGTGCAAAAGTCTTAGGCCACCACCAGCTTTGTTGTTTTAGCAAAGTTTTAATGACCATCCATATTTATTTTTCGGTCTCTTTATTAAGATGCAAACAGAAAATACAGGAAATACGTACACAAAAATATAAAAACAACACAATTTTCAGAACAAAATGGTTACTTCAGGCAAAAGTCAGTATTTAGTGTGACCTCACTTGGCACTAAGCACATCTTGAACTCTTTTGGGGAGACTGTTCTGAAGTAATCTCCTAGAATATTATACCAGGCTTCTTTCGGCACTTCCCAGAGTTCTTCTTTAGATTTAGGTTGTCTTTTATTTATTTCTCTGTACAGGTGATCCCATAATGCCTCTAATTTTCAGGTCTGAACTCTGTGGAGGCCAGTCCATGACTATCAGTCGGGTTTTTTTCAGCTGTTTTTCTCTCCGAATATGATTTCACTGCATTAGCAGTGTGCTTAGAATTGTTATCATGCTGAAAAATAAACCATTTCCAACCCGGCGCTTTCCAGAAGGAATGGCATGATGAATTAAAACCTGTCTGTACTTTTCAGCATTCACAATCCTATCAATTCGGACAATATTGCCAACACCACTGACAGAAATGCAGCTCCAAACCAGGACACAACTTCCACCATGTTTCACTGAAGGCCACAAGCACTCCTTCTTCCATCTCTTTCCAACTCTTCTTCTCACATATTGTCGACGATTGGACCCAAAATTTTCAAAATTTAATTTGTCACTCCAAAATACTCTTAGGATCTTCATTCCAATCTTTGTGAGCTTTAGCATATCTTAGACTTTTCATCCTGTTCCCCTTCAGAAAAAAAGTGGTTTCTTGGCTGCTACCCTTCCACAAATACCATTCCTGATCAAGATTCTTCGGACTGTAGGAGGGTCAACTTGAAGCTGCCAGATACTGAGCCAAGTCCTTGCTGGACTTCTTCACCCCTCTCAAAGAAGAAACTCTGAGAAAATTCATCAGATTTTGAAAATGTCCTTGGCCTTCCAGTCCTTTTTTTGTCCTTGACCTCTCCTTATTCTTCAAATTTCTTTATAACAGCTTGAATACCACTTGAGTATCCAGTTTGTTTGCTAATTTCCCTTTGAGAATGGCCTTGCTGATGCAAAATACATCTTTAGATGTATATGTATAAAAAGCTAAACCTAGGTAGGCTCATATGCTAATTTCTTAGATCTTGAAGGCCGCCTCTAATCTGAATGCATTTTGACAGTTTTTTCCCCACTAGAGAGTGTTAGTTCATGTGTGTTATATAGATAACACACGTGCTCCCGCATGTGAAGTTACCTAAGAGTCAGCACTGATTGGATAAAATGCAAGTCTGTCAAAAGAACTGAAATAAGGGGGCAGTTTGCAGAGGCATAGATACAAGGTAATTACAGAGGTAAAATGTGTATTATTATAATTGTGTTGGTTATGCAAAACTGGGAAATGGGTAATAAAGGAATTATCTATCTTTTTAAACAACAAAAATTCTGGTGTTAACTGTCCATTTAAAGCCCTTTTTTCTAACACCTGAGACTACATATCTTTGACCCCTTTTTGATAATTTTTTATTAGATGGTGGTATTATTATTGTAATGTATTTTTAATGTGTTGAGTGACACTTTTTGTTTTGCAAAACAGTTAACCAGAGCTCTAAGGACACGGTAATCATTCTAGCGCAATTTTTTTTCCAACTTGTAATACGAGCAAGCAATAAACTCCTTTTTGCTTGCGTGTAACTGTTAACGTGCCACTCGTAATCTGGCCCAGTTTTGGAAAACCATTTGTTAGCGAGCACACTGCCTTTATTTAATTCACTGTGTAACATACAAAAATAAGGTCAAATAAGAAACAGAAAAATAGGAAAGGTATTTGTATAAGATCTAATGGGTTTGGGCCAATGTTGCCATTGCTGTCTACTCAATCACTTTCTCCATAGCCCTATTATTATGCTATGGGTTGTGTGTCTCAAATACCCTTGGCCCAGCTGGCAGTGCCACTTACCAGGGTGATCAAAGTTGTACTGTCCCTTGAGGACTCTGGCCTTCTGTTCAGGGGTGAGCACTTTGTAAAAGCGGTCCTGGCTGAGAATGACCACTTTTCTCTGTCTGTGGTCCACTTTGTTTTGTCCCAACAGCTCCATTATCTTCTCACATACTGTGGACTGGACACAGGTTATAATTTCCATTATACAGGCATATTAATATATTCATACACAATTAAAAGGACCATTATAGTAGAAATGCATAATTTCAAAGTTTTCTTTCATTTCCCTGTATCATGAGACAGCCTATCACAGACTCATATACGGCTGTGAACTCATTCTTAGTAGAAGCTGGTACCTCAGAGAGTTTGAAAATAAAAAGATTGCACAATATGATAATGGAAGTAAACTGGGATTGCATGCTCTATAAGTTAGACTTTATAAAACAGTACGAGATTGTATTATAAAATAATTATAACTTATTAAGTCCTTTTGTCCTGTACTTTAACTCTGCAAAAGGAAAAAACAGAGGCGTCAGAATAGCCTAATACCACCGTAACCGGTATTAGTGCAAAACTCACAAACGTGGTGCACCCAATGGTGCTAATGGAGAAGGCTTCTCAGTCGCCCAGCTCACTAGATCAGAGCAGGTGAAAGTACTTCCAGAACACTCACAGCCAATTCCTGTGTGAAAATAAAAAAGGAACCACCATAGTACAGTTTTGAATGGACAAGGTAGAGTGTTTTTGGTCACACTTACGGCATTCAACGCACCTCCAGGTGGGTGCAGTACAGGTAGGCTGGGACCTTGCAGCCGCCCAGCAGACTGATCTGCAATGCCACACAGATTCCGCTCCAATCCGCAAGGTGTAGAGTAATAAAATCCAAAGTAGCAAGTGTATATAATAAAAACAATTCTTTATTTAAAAGCAACGCGTTTCTCGGCCTCAGAGGGCTGTTTCCTCAGGCTATTATACAAAACATTTAAAAATATACTTGCTATTAAATAAAGAATTGTTTTTATTATATACACTTGCTACTTTGGATTTTATTACTCTACAAGAAAAACAAACACATTACATTGTCCATTCAAAACTGTATTAGGCTATGGTGGTTCCTTTTTTATTTTCACACAAGAATTGGCTGTGAGTGTTCTGGAAGTACTTTCACCTGCTCTGCTGTTTGCCTTGATCTAGTGAGCTGGGCCACTGAGAAGTTAAAGCCTTCTCCATTAGCACCAATGGGTGCACCATGTTTGTGAGTATCCATTTGTAACTTTTGCACTAATACCTGTTACAGTGGTACTAGGCTATTCTGGTGCCTCTGTTTTTTCCTTTTCCAGATTACCTTCACCTTTAGGATTTGACCATCCTCTGACAGAGTGCTGCCTCCTAATTTGGACTGATTATGGACTATTGTTTTGTATCGATTTTGTTTTTTTCTGTGTACTTTGTATTGCTGGTTTTTATCTCACACACCTAGGAAGCGCCCTCTATAGGAGATTTGTTTAAGTACTTTTTTCCTTTTTCTGTACTTTAACTCCACCAGTAAGTCAGCACACAGTCTTGTAAAGCCACCCGCCAGTCAGCACACAGTCTTGTAAAGCCACCCGCCAGTCAGCACACAGTCTTGTAAAGCCACCCGCCAGTCAGCACACAGTCTTGTAAAGCCACCCGCCAGTCAGCACACAGTCTTGTAAAGCCACCCGCCAGTCAGCACACAGTCTTGTAAAGCCACCCGCCAGTCAGCACACAGTCTTGTAAAGCCACCCGCCAGTCAGCACAGTCTTGTAAAGCCACCCGCCAGTCAGCACACAGTCTTGTAAAGCCACCCGCCAGTCAGCACACAGTCTTGTAAAGCCACCCGCCAGTCAGCACACAGTCTTGAAAAACCACCTGCTAGTCAGCACACAGTCTTGTAAAGCCACCCGCCAGGTAGCACACAGTCTTGTAAAGCCACCCGCCAGTCAGCACACAGTCTTGTAAAGCCACCTGTCAGTCAGCACACAGTCTTGTAAAGCCACCAGTCTGTCAGCACACAGTCTTGCAAGGCCACCTGTCAGTCAGTACACGGTCTTGTAAAGCACACAGTTTTTTTATAACCACCTGAAAGTCAGCACACGGTCTTGAAAAGCCACCAATCAGTAAGCACACTGCCTTGTATAGCCACCCCGTTAGTAGTCCCCCAATGACACACAGTGAGACCATCTCTCCCCAGTGACACACAGTGAGACCCTCTCTCTCCCAGTGATACACAGTGAGACCCTCTCTCTCTCCCAGTGACACACAGTGAGACCCTGTCTCTCCCAGTGACACACAGTGAGACCCTCTCTCTCTCCCAGTGACACACCGTGAGACCATCTCTCTCTCCCAGTGACACACAGTGAGACCATCTCTATCTCTCTCCCAATGACACAGTGAGACCCTCTACTCCCAGTGACACACAGTGAGACCCTCTATCCCAGTGACACACAGTGAGACCCTCTCTCCCCAGTGACACACAGTGAGACCCTCTATTCCCAGTGACACACAGTGAGACCCTCTACTCCCAGTGACACACAGTGAGACCCTCTTTCCCTCCCAGTGACACACAGTGAGATCCTCTCTCTCCCCAGTGACACACAGTGAGACCCTCTCTCTCCCCAGTGACACACAGTGAGACCCTCTCTCCCCAGTGACACACAGTGAGACCCTCTATTCCCAGTGACACACAGTGAGACCATCTCTCTCCCCAGTGACACACAGTGAGATCCTCTATCTCCCCAGTGACACACAGTGAGACCCTCTCTCCACAGTGACACTCAGTGAGACACTCTATCCCCAGTGACACACAGTGAGACCCTCTACTCCCAGTGACACACAGTGAGACCCTCTACTCCCAGTGACACACAGTGAGACCCTCTACTCACAGTGACACACAGTGAGACCCTCTCTACTCCCAGTGACACACAGTGAGACCCTTTTTCCCTCCCAGTGACACACAGTGAGACCCTCTACTCCCAGTGACACACAGTGAGACCCTCTACTCCCAGTGACACACAGTGAGACCCTCTATTCCCAGTGACACACAGTGAGTCCCTCTCTCCCCAGTGACACACAGTGAGACCCTCTCTCCCCAGTGACACACAGTGAGACCCTCTCTCCCCAGTGACACACAGTGAGACCCTCTATCCCCAGTGACACACAGTGAGACCCTCTATCCCCAGTGACACACAGTGAGACCCTCTCTCCCCAGTGACACACAGTGAGACCCTCTACTCCCAGTGACGCACAGTGAGACCCTCTATTCACAGTGACACACAGTGAGATCCTCTCTCTCTCCCAGTGACACACAGTGAGACCCTCTCTCCCCAGTGACACACAGTGAGACCCTCTCCCCCACAGAGACACACAGTGAGACCCTCTATTCCCAGTGACACACAATGAGACCCTCTATTCCCAGTGACACACAGTGAGACCCTCTCTCCTCAGTGACACACAGTGAGACCCTCTCTCCCCAGTGACACACAGTGAGACCCTCTCTCCCCAGTGAGACCCTCTCTCCCCAGTGACACACAGTGAGACCCTCTCTCCCCAGTGACACACAGTGAGACCCTCTCTCCCCAGTGACACACAGTGAGACCCTCTCTCCCCAGTGACACACAGTGAGACCCTCTCTCCCCAGTGACACACAGTGAGACCATCTCTCCCCAGTGACACAGTGAGACCCTCTATTCCCAGTGACACAGTGAGACCCTCTATTCCCAGTGACACACAGTGAGACCCTCTCTCTCCCAGTGACACAAAGTGAGACCCTCTCCCCTCCAGTGACACACAGTGAGACCCTCTATTCCCAGTGACACACAGTGAGACCCAATGAGACCCTCTCCCCCCCGTGACACACAGTGAGACCCTCTCCCCCCCAGTGACACACAGTGAGACCCTCTCCCCCCCAGTGACACACAGTGAGACCCTCTCTCCCCAGTGACACACAGTGAGACCCTCTCCCCCCAGTGACACACAGCGAGACCCTTTCCCCCAGTAACACACAGTGAGACCCTCTCTCTCCCAGTGACACACAGTGAGACCCTCTATTCCCAGTGACACACAGTGAGTCCCTCTCTCCCCAGGGACACACAGTGAGACCCTCTCTCCCCAGTGACACACAGTGAGACCCTCTCTCCCCAGTGACACACAGTGAGACCCTCTCTCCCCAGTGACACACAGTGAGACCCTCTATCCCCAGTGACACACAGTGAGACCCTCTCTCCCCAGTGACACACAGTGAGACCCTCTATTCACAGTGACACACAGTGAGATCCTCTCTCTCTCCCAGTGACACACAGTGAGACCCTCTCTCCCCAGTGACACACAGTGAGACCCTCTCCCCCACAGAGACACACAGTGAGACCCTCTATTCCCAGTGACACACAATGAGACCCTCTATTCCCAGTGACACACAGTGAGACCCTCTCTCCTCAGTGACACACAGTGAGACCCTCTCTCCCCAGTGACACACAGTGAGACCCTCTCTCCCCAGTGAGACCCTCTCTCCCCAGTGACACACAGTGAGACCCTCTCTCCCCAGTGACACACAGTGAGACCCTCTCTCCCCAGTGACACACAGTGAGACCCTCTCTCCCCAGTGACACAGTGAGACCCTCTATTCCCAGTGACACACAGTGAGACCCTCTCTCCCCAGTGACACACAATGAGACACTCTATTCCCAGTGACACACAGTGAGACCCTCTCCCCCCCCGTGACAGTGAGACCCTCTCCTCCCCAGTGACACACAGTGAGACCCTCTCCCCCCAGTGACACACAGCGAGACCCTCTCTCTCCAGTGACACACACAGTGAGACCCTCTATTCCCAGTTACACACAGTGAGTCCCTCTCTCCCCAGTGACACACAGTGAGACCCTCTCTCCCCAGTGACACACAGTGAGACCCTCTCTCCCCAGTGACACACAGTGAGACCCTCTCTCCCCAGTGACACATAGTGAGACCCTCTACTCCCAGTGACACACAGTGAGACCCTCTATTCACAGTGACACACAGTGAGATCCTCTCTCTCTCCCAGTGACACACAGTGAGACCCTCTCTCCCCAGTGACACACAGTGAGACCCTCTCCCCCACAGAGACACACAGTGAGACCCTCTATTCCCAGTGACACACAATGAGACCCTCTATTCCCAGTGACACACAGTGAGACCCTCTCTCCTCAGTGACACACAGTGAGACCCTCTCTCCCCAGTGACACACAGTGAGACCCTCTCTCCCCAGTGAGACCCTCTCTCCCCAGTGACACACAGTGAGACCCTCTCTCCCCAGGGACACACAGTGAGACCATCTCTCCCCAGTGACACAGTGAGACCCTCTATTCCCAGTGACACAGTGAGACCCTCTATTCCCAGTGACACACAGTGAGACCCTCTCTACCCAGTGACACACAATGAGACCCTCTCTACCCAGTGACACACAATGAGACACTCTATTCCCAGTGACACACAGTGAGACCCTTTCTCTCACAGTGACACAAAGTGAGACCCTCTCCCCTCCAGTGACACACAGTGAGACCCTCTTCCCCCCGTGACACACAGTGAGACCCTCTATTCCCAGTGACACACAGTGAGACCCTCTCCCCCCCGTGACACACAGTGAGACCCTCTCCCCCCCGTGACACACAGTGAGACCCTCTCCCCCCCAGTGACACACAGTGAGACCCTCTATTCCCAGTGACACACAGTGAGACCCTCTCCCCCCAGTGACACACAGCGAGACCCTTTCCCCCAGTAACACACAGTGAGACCCTCTCTCTCCCAGTGACACACAGTGAGACCCTCTATTCCCAGTGACACACAGTGAGACCCTCTCCCCCCTAGTGACACCATCTTCCCCCTAGTGACACACAGTGAGACCCTCTCCCCCTCAGTGACACACAGTGAGATCCTCTCTCCCCAGTGACACACAGTGAGACCCTCTCCCCCCAGTGAGACCCTCTCCCCCCCGTGACACACAGTGAGACCCTCGATTCCCAGTGACACACAGTGAGACCCTCTATTCCCAGTGACACACAGTGAGACCCTCTCTCCCCAGTGACACACAGTGAGACCCTCTCCCCCCTAGTGACACACAGTGAGACCCTCTCCCCCCCAGTGAGACCCTCTATTCCCAGTGACACACAGTGAGATCCTCACTCCCCAGTGACACAGAGTGAGACCCTCTCTCCCCAGTGACACACAGTGAGACCCTCCCCCCCCCCCCGTGACACACAGTGAGACCCTCCCCCCCCAGTGACACACAGTGAGACCCTCTATTCCCAGTGACACACAGTGAGACCCTCTATTCCCAGTGACACACAGTGAGACCCTCTCTCCCCAGTGACACACAGTGAGACCCTCCCTCCCCAGTGACACACAGTGAGACCCTCTCTCCCCAGTGACACACAGTGAGACCCTCTCTCCCAGTGACACACAGTGAGACCCTCTCCCCCAGTGACACACAGTGAGACCCTCTCTCCCCAGTGACACACAGTGAGACCCTCTCCCCCCCAGTGACACACAGTGAGACCCTCTCCCCCCCCCAGTGACACACATTGAGACCCTCTATTCCCAGTGACACACAGTGAGACCCTCTCCCCCCAGTGACACACAGTGAGACCGTCTCTCCCCAGTGACACACAGTGAGACCCTCTCCCCCCAGTGAGACCCTCTCCCCCCCGTGACACACAGTGAGACCCTTGATTCCCAGTGACACACAGTGAGACCCTCTATTCCCAGTGACACACAGTGAGACCCTCTCTCCCCAGTGACACACAGTGAGACCCTCTCCCCCCTAGTGACACACAGTGAGAACCTCTCCACCCCAGTGACACACAGTGAGACCCTCTATTCCCAGTGACACACAGTGAGATCCTCACTCCCCAGTGACAGAGTGAGACCCTCTCTCCCCAGTGACACACAGTGAGACCCTCCCCCCCCCCCCGTGACACACAGTGAGACCCTCCCCCCCCCCAGTGACACAGTGAGACCCTCTATTCACAGTGACACACAGTGAGACCCTCTATTCCCAGTGACACACAGTGAGACCCTCTCCCCCAGTGACACACAGTGAGACCCTCCCTCCCCAGTGACACACAGTGAGACCCTCCCTCCCCAGTGACACACAGTGAGACCCTCTCTCCCCAGTGACACACAGTGAGACCCTCTCTCCCAGTGACACACAGTGAGACCCTCTCCCCCAGTGACACACAGTGAGACCCTCTCTCCCCAGTGACACACAGTGAGACCCTCTCCCCCCCAGTGACACACAGTGAGACCCTCTCCCCCCCCAGTGACACACATTGAGACCCTCTCCCCCCAGTGACACACAGTGAGACCCTCTCCCCCCCAGTGACACACAGTGAGACCCTCTATTCCCAGTGACACACAGTGAGACCCTCTCTCCCCAGTGACACACAGTGAGACCCTCTCTCCCCAGTGACACACAGTGAGACCCTCTCTCCCCAGTGACACACAGTGAGACCCTCTCCCCCCCAGTGACACACAGTGAGACCCTCTCTCCCCAGTGACACACAGTGAGACCCTCTCTCCCCAGTGACACACAGTGAGACCCTCTCCCCCCAGTGACACACAGTGAGACCCTCTCCCCCCCAGTGACACACAGTGAGACCCTCTCCCCCCCAGTGACACACAGTGAGACCCTCTATTCCCAGTGACACACAGTGAGACCCTCTATTCCCAGTGACACACAGTGAGACCCTCTCCCCCCCAGTGACACACAGTGAGACCCTCTCCCCCCCAGTGACACACAGTGAGACCCTCTCCCCCCCAGTGACACACAGTGAGACCCTCTATTCCCAGTGACACACAGTGAGACCCTCTCCCCCCAGTGACACACAGCGAGACCCTTTCCCCCAGTAACACACAGTGAGACCCTCTCTCTCCCAGTGACACACAGTGAGACCCTCTATTCCCAGTGACACACAGTGAGACCCTCTCCCCCCTAGTGACACCATCTTCCCCCTAGTGACACACAGTGAGACCCTCTCCCCCTCAGTGACACACAGTGAGATCCTCTCTCCCCAGTGACACACAGTGAGACCCTCTCCCCCCAGTGAGACCCTCTCCCCCCCGTGACACACAGTGAGACCCTCGATTCCCAGTGACACACAGTGAGACCCTCTATTCCCAGTGACACACAGTGAGACCCTCTCTCCCCAGTGACACACAGTGAGACCCTCTCCCCCCTAGTGACACACAGTGAGACCCTCTCCCCCCCAGTGACACACAGTGAGACCCTCTATTCCCAGTGACACACAGTGAGATCCTCACTCCCCAGTGACACAGAGTGAGACCCTCTCTCCCCAGTGACACACAGTGAGACCCTCCCCCCCCCCCCCCGTGACACACAGTGAGACCCTCCCCCCCCAGTGACACACAGTGAGACCCTCTATTCCCAGTGACACACAGTGAGACCCTCTATTCCCAGTGACACACAGTGAGACCCTCTCTCCCCAGTGACACACAGTGAGACCCTCCCTCCCCAGTGACACACAGTGAGACCCTCTCTCCCCAGTGACACACAGTGAGACCCTCTCTCCCAGTGACACACAGTGAGACCCTCTCCCCCAGTGACACACAGTGAGACCCTCTCTCCCCAGTGACACACAGTGAGACCCTCTCCCCCCCAGTGACACACAGTGAGACCCTCTCCCCCCCCCAGTGACACACATTGAGACCCTCTATTCCCAGTGACACACAGTGAGACCCTCTCCCCCCAGTGACACACAGTGAGACCCTCTCTCCCCAGTGACACACAGTGAGACCCTCTCCCCCCAGTGAGACCCTCTCCCCCCCGTGACACACAGTGAGACCCTCGATTCCCAGTGACACACAGTGAGACCCTCTATTCCCAGTGACACACAGTGAGACCCTCTCTCCCCAGTGACACACAGTGAGACCCTCTCCCCCCTAGTGACACACAGTGAGAACCTCTCCACCCCAGTGACACACAGTGAGACCCTCTATTCCCAGTGACACACAGTGAGATCCTCACTCCCCAGTGACACAGAGTGAGACCCTCTCTCCCCAGTGACACACAGTGAGACCCTCCCCCCCCCCAGTGACACAGTGAGACCCTCTATTCACAGTGACACACAGTGAGACCCTCTATTCCCAGTGACACACAGTGAGACCCTCTCCCCCAGTGACACACAGTGAGACCCTCCCTCCCCAGTGACACACAGTGAGACCCTCCCTCCCCAGTGACACACAGTGAGACCCTCTCTCCCCAGTGACACACAGTGAGACCCTCTCTCCCAGTGACACACAGTGAGACCCTCTCCCCCAGTGACACACAGTGAGACCCTCTCTCCCCAGTGACACACAGTGAGACCCTCTCCCCCCCAGTGACACACAGTGAGACCCTCTCCCCCCCCAGTGACACACATTGAGACCCTCTCCCCCCAGTGACACACAGTGAGACCCTCTCCCCCCCAGTGACACACAGTGAGACCCTCTATTCCCAGTGACACACAGTGAGACCCTCTCTCCCCAGTGACACACAGTGAGACCCTCTCTCCCCAGTGACACACAGTGAGACCCTCTCTCCCCAGTGACACACAGTGAGACCCTCTCCCCCCCAGTGACACACAGTGAGACCCTCTCTCCCCAGTGACACACAGTGAGACCCTCTCTCCCCAGTGACACACAGTGAGACCCTCTCCCCCCCAGTGACACACAGTGAGACCCTCTCCCCCCCAGTGACACACAGTGAGACCCTCTCCCCCCCAGTGACACACAGTGAGACCCTCTATTCCCAGTGACACACAGTGAGACCCTCTATTCCCAGTGACACACAGTGAGACCCTCTCCCCCCCAGTGACACACAGTGAGACCCTCTCCCCCCCAGTGACACACAGTGAGACCCTCTCCCCCCCAGTGACACACAGTGAGACCCTCTCTCCCCAGTGACACACAGTGAGACCCTCTCTCCCCAGTGACACACAGTGAGACCCTCTCTCCCCAGTGACACACAGTGAGACCCTCTCTCCCCAGTGACACACAGTGAGACCCTCTCTCCCCAGTGACACACAGTGAGACCCTCTCCCCCCCAGTGACACACAGTGAGACCCTCTCCCCACAGTGACACACAGTGAGACCCTCTCCCCCCCCAGTGACACACAGTGAGACCCTCTATTCCCAGTGAGACACAGTGAGACCCACTCTCCCCAGTGACACACAGTGAGACCCTCTCTCCCCAGTGACACACAGTGAGACCCTCTCTCCCCAGTGACACACAGTGAGACCCTCTCTCCCCAGTGACACACAGTGAGACCCTCTCCCCCCAGTGACACACAGTGAGACCCTCTCTCCCCAGTGACCCACAGTGAGACCGTCTCCCCCCCAGTGACCCACAGTGAGACCCTCTCTCCCCAGTGACACACAGTGAGACCCTCTCTCCCCAGTGACACACAGTGAGACCCTCTCTCCCCAGTGACACACAGTGAGACCCTCTCTCCCCAGTGACACACAGTGAGACCATCTCTCCCCAGTGACACACAGTGAGACCCTCTATTCCCAGTGACACACAGTGAGACCCTCTCTCCCCAGTGACACACAGTGAGACCCTCTCTCCCCAGTGACACACAGTGAGACCCTCTCTCCCCAGTGACACACAGTGAGACCCTCTCTCCCTAGTGACACACAGTGAGACCCTCTCTCCCCAGTGACACACAGTGAGACCCTCTCCCCCCCAGTGACACACAGTGAGACACAGTGAGACCCTCTCCCCCAGTGACACACAGTGAGACCCTCTCCCCCCAGTGACACACAGTGAGACCCTCTCCCCCCAGTGACACACAGTGAGACCCTCTCCCCCCCAGTGACACACAGTGAGACCCTCTCTCCCCAGTGACACACAGTGAGACCCTCTCTCCCAAGTGACACACAGTGAGACCCTCTATTCCCAGTGACACACAGTGAGACCCTCTATTCCCAGTGACACACAGTGAGACCGTCTCCCCCCAGTGCCACACAGCGAGACCCTCTCCCCCCAGTGACACACAGCGAGACCCTTTCCCCCAGTAACACACAGTGAGACCCTCTCTCTCCCAGTGACACACAGTGAGACCCTCTCTCGCCAGTGACACACAGTGAGACCCTCTATTCCCAGTGACACACAGTGAGACCATCTCTCTCCCCAGTGACACACAGTGAGATCCTCTATCTCCCCAGTGACACACAGTGAGACACTCTATCCCCAGTGACACACAGTGAGACCCTCTACTCCCAGTGACACACAGTGAGACCCTCTACTCCCAGTGACACACAGTGAGACCCTCTACTCACAGTGACACACAGTGAGACCCTTTTTCCCTCCCAGTGACACACAGTGAGACCCTCTACTCCCAGTGACACAGTGAGACCCTCTACTCCCAGTGACACACAGTGAGACCCTCTACTCCCAGTGACACACAGTGAGACCCTCTACTCCCAGTGACACACAGTGAGACCCTCTACTCCCAGTGACACACAGTGAGTCCCTCTCTCCCCAGTGACACACAGTGAGTCCCTCTCTCCACAGTGACACACAGTGAGACCCTCTCTCCCCAGTGACACACAGTGAGACCCTCTCTCCCCAGTGACACACAGTGAGACCCTCTCTCCCCAGTGACACACAGTGAGACCCTCTATTCCCAGTGACACACAGTGAGACCCTCTCTCCCCCAGTGACACACAGTGAGACCCTCTCTCCCCAGTGACACACAGTGAGACCCTCTCCCCCCCAGTGACACACAGTGAGACCCTCTCCCCCCCAGTGACACACAGTGAGACCCTCTCCCCACAGTGACACACAGTGAGACCCTCTCCCCCCCAGTGACACACAGTGAGACCCTCTCTCCCCAGTGACACACAGCGAGACCCTCTATTCCCAGTGACACACAGTGAGACCCTCTCTCCCCAGTGACACACAGTGAGACCCTCTATTCCCAGTGACACACAGTGAGACCCCCCCCCCCCGTGACACACAGTGAGACCCTCTCTTTCCCAGTGACACACAGTGAGACCCTCTCTCCCCAGTGACACACAGTGAGACCCTCTCCCCCAGTGACACATCCCCCCCAGTGACACACCCCCTCTCCCCAGTGCACACAGTGAGACCCTCTCCCCCCGACACACAGTGAGACCTCTCTCCCATGAACACAGTGAGACCCTCTCCCCCAGTGACACACATGAGACCCACTCCCCCCAGTGACACAGTGAGACCCAGTGACACACAGTGAGACCCTCTCCCCAGTGACCACACAGTGAACTTCTCCCAGGACACAAGTGAACCCTTCCGCCCCATGACACACAGTGAGACCCTCTCTTCCCAGTGACACACAGTGAGACCCCTAGTCCCAGTGACACACCGTGAGACCTCTCCCCCAGTGACACACAGTGAGACCCTCTCCCTCCCAGTGACACACAGTGAGACCCTCTACTCCCCAGTGACACACAGTGAAACCCTCTCTCCCCAGTGACACACAGTGAGACCCTCTCACCCCCTAGTGACACACAGTGAGACCCTCTCCCCCCCAGTGACACACAGTGAGACCCTCTCTCCCCAGTGACACACAGTGAGACCCTCTCTCCCCCAGTGACACACAGTGAGACCCTCTCTCCCCAGTGACACACAGTGAGACCCTCTCTCCCCAGTGACACACAGTGAGACCCTCTCTCCCCAGTGACACACAGTGGGACCCTCTCTCCCCAGTGACACACAGTGAGACCCTCTCTCCCCAGTGACACACAGTGAGACCCTCTCTCCCCAGTGACACACAGTGAGACCCTCTCTCCCCAGTGACACACAGTGAGACCCTCTCTCCCCAGTGACACACAGTGAGACCCTCTCTCCCCAGTGACACACAGTGAGACCCTCTCTCCCAGTGACACACAGTGAGACCCTCTCCCCCAGTGACACACAGTGAGACCCTCTCTCCCCAGTGACACACAGTGAGACCCTCTCCCCCCCCAGTGACACACAGTGAGACCCTCTCCCCCCCCCCAGTGACACACATTGAGACCCTCTATTCCCAGTGACACACAGTGAGACCCTCTCCCCCCAGTGACACACAGTGAGACCGTCTCTCCCCAGTGACACACAGTGAGACCCTCTCCCCCCAGTGAGACCCTCTCCCCCCCCGTGACACACAGTGAGACCCTCGATTCCCAGTGACACACAGTGAGACCCTCTCTCCCCAGTGACACACAGTGAGACCCTCTCCCCCCTAGTGACACACAGTGAGAACCTCTCCACCCCAGTGACACACAGTGAGACCCTCTATTCCCAGTGACACACAGTGAGATCCTCACTCCCCAGTGACACAGAGTGAGACCCTCTCTCCCCAGTGACACACAGTGAGACCCTCCCCCCCCCCAGTGACACAGTGAGACCCTCTATTCACAGTGACACACAGTGAGACCCTCTATTCCCAGTGACACACAGTGAGACCCCCTCTCCCCCCCACAGTGACACACAGTGAGACCCTCTACTCCCAGTGACACACAGTGAGACCCTCTACTCCCAGTGACACACAGTGAGACCCTCTACTCCCAGTGACACACAGTGAGACCCTCTCTCCCCAGTGACACACAGTGAGACCCTCTCTCCCCAGTGACACACAGTGAGACCCTCTATTCCCAGTGACACACAGTGAGACCCTCTCTCCCCAGTGACACACAGTGAGACCCTCTCTCCCCAGTGACACACAGTGAGACCCTCTCTCCCCAGTGACACACAGTGAAACCCTCTCTCCCCAGTGACACACAGTGAGACCCTCTCTCCCCAGTGACACACAGTGAGACCCTCTCTCCCCAGTGACACACAGTGAGACCCTCTCCCCCCCAGTGACACACAGTGAGACCCTCTATTCCCAGTGACACATAGTGAGACCCTCTATTCCCAGTGACACACAGCGAGACCCTCCCTCCCCAGTGACACACAGTGAGACCCTCTCTCCCCAGTGACACACAGTGAGACCCTCTCTCTCCCAGTGACACACAGTGAGACCCTCTATTCCCAGTGACACACAGTGAGACCCTCTCCCCCCTAGTGACACCATCTTCCCCCTAGTGACACACAGTGAGACCCTCTCCCCCTCAGTGACACACAGTGAGATCCTCTCTCCCCAGTGACACACAGTGAGACCCTCTCCCCCCAGTGAGACCCTCTCCCCCCCGTGACACACAGTGAGACCCTCGATTCCCAGTGACACACAGTGAGACCCTCTATTCCCAGTGACACACAGTGAGACCCTCTCTCCCCAGTGACACACAGTGAGACCCTCTCCCCCCTAGTGACACACAGTGAGACCCTCTCCCCCCCAGTGACACACAGTGAGACCCTCTATTCCCAGTGACACACAGTGAGATCCTCACTCCCCAGTGACACAGAGTGAGACCCTCTCTCCCCAGTGACACACAGTGAGACCCTCCCCCCCCCCCCGTGACACACAGTGAGACCCTCCCCCCCCAGTGACACACAGTGAGACCCTCTATTCCCAGTGACACACAGTGAGACCCTCTATTCCCAGTGACACACAGTGAGACCCTCTCTCCCCAGTGACACACAGTGAGACCCTCCCTCCCCAGTGACACACAGTGAGACCCTCTCTCCCCAGTGACACACAGTGAGACCCTCTCTCCCAGTGACACACAGTGAGACCCTCTCCCCCAGTGACACACAGTGAGACCCTCTCTCCCCAGTGACACACAGTGAGACCCTCTCCCCCCCAGTGACACACAGTGAGACCCTCTCCCCCCCCCAGTGACACACATTGAGACCCTCTATTCCCAGTGACACACAGTGAGACCCTCTCCCCCCAGTGACACACAGTGAGACCGTCTCTCCCCAGTGACACACAGTGAGACCCTCTCCCCCCAGTGAGACCCTCTCCCCCCCGTGACACACAGTGAGACCCTCGATTCCCAGTGACACACAGTGAGACCCTCTATTCCCAGTGACACACAGTGAGACCCTCTCTCCCCAGTGACACACAGTGAGACCCTCTCCCCCCTAGTGACACACAGTGAGAACCTCTCCACCCCAGTGACACACAGTGAGACCCTCTATTCCCAGTGACACACAGTGAGATCCTCACTCCCCAGTGACACAGAGTGAGACCCTCTCTCCCCAGTGACACACAGTGAGACCCTCCCCCCCCCCCAGTGACACAGTGAGACCCTCTATTCACAGTGACACACAGTGAGACCCTCTATTCCCAGTGACACACAGTGAGACCCTCTCCCCCAGTGACACACAGTGAGACCCTCCCTCCCCAGTGACACACAGTGAGACCCTCCCTCCCCAGTGACACACAGTGAGACCCTCTCTCCCCAGTGACACACAGTGAGACCCTCTCTCCCAGTGACACACAGTGAGACCCTCTCCCCCAGTGACACACAGTGAGACCCTCTCTCCCCAGTGACACACAGTGAGACCCTCTCCCCCCCAGTGACACACAGTGAGACCCTCTCCCCCCCCCAGTGACACACATTGAGACCCTCTCCCCCCAGTGACACACAGTGAGACCCTCTCCCCCCCAGTGACACACAGTGAGACCCTCTATTCCCAGTGACACACAGTGAGACCCTCTCTCCCCAGTGACACACAGTGAGACCCTCTCTCCCCAGTGACACACAGTGAGACCCTCTCTCCCCAGTGACACACAGTGAGACCCTCTCCCCCCAGTGACACACAGTGAGACCCTCTCTCCCCAGTGACACACAGTGAGACCCTCTCTCCCCAGTGACACACAGTGAGACCCTCTCCCCCCAGTGACACACAGTGAGACCCTCTCCCCCCCAGTGACACACAGTGAGACCCTCTCCCCCCCAGTGACACACAGTGAGACCCTCTATTCCCAGTGACACACAGTGAGACCCTCTATTCCCAGTGACACACAGTGAGACCCTCTCACCCCCAGTGACACACAGTGAGACCCTCTCCCCCCCAGTGACACACAGTGAGACCCTCTCCCCCCCAGTGACACACAGTGAGACCCTCTCTCCCCAGTGACACACAGTGAGACCCTCTCTCCCCAGTGACACACAGTGAGACCCTCTCTCCCCAGTGACACACAGTGAGACCCTCTCTCCCCAGTGACACACAGTGAGACCCTCTCTCCCCAGTGACACACAGTGAGACCCTCTCCCCCCCAGTGACACACAGTGAGACCCTCTCCCCACAGTGACACACAGTGAGACCCTCTCCCCCCCAGTGACACACAGTGAGACCCTCTATTCCCAGTGAGACACAGTGAGACCCACTCTCCCCAGTGACACACAGTGAGACCCTCTCTCCCCAGTGACACACAGTGAGACCCTCTCTCCCCAGTGACACACAGTGAGACCCTCTCTCCCCAGTGACACACAGTGAGACCCTCTCTCCCCAGTGACACACAGTGAGACCCTCTCTCCCCAGTGACCCACAGTGAGACCGTCTCCCCCCCAGTGACCCACAGTGAGACCCTCTCTCCCCAGTGACACACAGTGAGACCCTCTCTCCCCAGTGACACACAGTGAGACCCTCTCTCCCCAGTGACACACAGTGAGACCCTCTCTCCCCAGTGACACACAGTGAGACCATCTCCCCCCAGTGACACACAGTGAGACCCTCTATTCCCAGTGACACACAGTGAGACCCTCTCTCCCCAGTGACACACAGTGAGACCCTCTCTCCCCAGTGACACACAGTGAGACCCTCTCTCCCCAGTGACACACAGTGAGACCCTCTCTCCCTAGTGACACACAGTGAGACCCTCTCTCCCCAGTGACACACAGTGAGACCCTCTCCCCCCCAGTGACACACAGTGAGACACAGTGAGACCCTCTCCCCCAGTGACACACAGTGAGACCCTCTCCCCCCAGTGACACACAGTGAGACCCTCTCCCCCCAGTGACACACAGTGAGACCCTCTCCCCCCCAGTGACACACAGTGAGACCCTCTCTCCCCAGTGACACACAGTGAGACCCTCTCTCCCCAGTGACACACAGTGAGACCCTCTATTCCCAGTGACACACAGTGAGACCCTCTATTCCCAGTGACACACAGTGAGACCGTCTCCACCCAGTGCCACACAGCGAGACCCTCTCCCCCCAGTGACACACAGCGAGACCCTTTCCCCCAGTAACACACAGTGAGACCCTCTCTCTCCCAGTGACACACAGTGAGACCCTCTCTCGCCAGTGACACACAGTGAGACCCTCTATTCCCAGTGACACACAGTGAGACCATCTCTCTCCCCAGTGACACACAGTGAGATCCTCTATCTCCCCAGTGACACACAGTGAGACACTCTATCCCCAGTGACACACAGTGAGACCCTCTACTCCCAGTGACACACAGTGAGACCCTCTACTCCCAGTGACACACAGTGAGACCCTCTACTCACAGTGACACACAGTGAGACCCTTTTTCCCTCCCAGTGACACACAGTGAGACCCTCTACTCCCAGTGACACAGTGAGACCCTCTACTCCCAGTGACACACAGTGAGACCCTCTACTCCCAGTGACACACAGTGAGACCCTCTACTCCCAGTGACACACAGTGAGACCCTCTACTCCCAGTGACACACAGTGAGTCCCTCTCTCCCCAGTGACACACAGTGAGTCCCTCTCTCCACAGTGACACACAGTGAGACCCTCTCTCCCCAGTGACACACAGTGAGACCCTCTCTCCCCAGTGACACACAGTGAGACCCTCTCTCCCCAGTGACACACAGTGAGACCCTCTATTCCCAGTGACACACAGTGAGACCCTCTCTCCCCAGTGACACACAGTGAGACCCTCTCTCCCCAGTGACACACAGTGAGACCCTCTCCCCCCCAGTGACACACAGTGAGACCCTCTCCCCCCCAGTGACACACAGTGAGACCCTCTCTCCCCAGTGACACACAGTGAGACCCTCTCCCCCCCAGTGACACACAGTGAGACCCTCTCTCCCCAGTGACACACAGCGAGACCCTCTATTCCCAGTGACACACAGTGAGACCCTCTCTCCCCAGTGACACACAGTGAGACCCTCTATTCCCAGTGACACACAGTGAGACCCCCCCCCCCCCGTGACACACAGTGAGACCCTCTATTCCCAGTGACACACAGTGAGACCCTCTCTCCCCAGTGACACACAGTGAGACCCTCTCCCCCCTAGTGACACCATCTCCCCCCTAGTGACACACAGTGAGACCCTCTCCCCCCCAGTGACACACAGTGAGATCCTCTCTCCCCGGTGACACACAGTGAGACCCTCTCTCCCCAGTGACACAGTGAGACCCTCTCCCCCCCCCCCAGTGACACACAGTGAGACCCTCTCTCCCCCAGTGACACACATTGAGACCCTCTATTCCCAGTGACACACAGTGAGACCCTCTATTCCCAGTGACACAGTGAGACCCTCTCCCCCCCAGTGACACACAGTGAGACCCTCTCTCCCCAGTGACACACAGTGAGACCTTCTCTCCCCAGTGACACACAGTGAGACCCTCTCTCCCCAGTGACACACAGTGAGACCCTCTCCCCCCCAGTGACACACAGTGAGACCCTCTCCCCACAGTGACACACAGTGAGACCCTCTCTCCCCAGTGACACACAGTGAGACCCTCTCTCCCCAGTGACACACAGTGAGACCCTCTCTCCCCAGTGACACACAGTGAGACCCTCTCTCCCCAGTGACAAACAGTGAGACCCTCTCTCCCCAGTGACACACAGTGAGACCCTCTCTCCCCATTGACACACAGTGAGACCCTCTCTCCCCAGTGACACACAGTGAGACCCTCTCCCCAGTGACACACAGTGAGACCCTCTCTCCCCAGTGACACACAGTGAGACCCTCTCTCCCCAGTGACACACAGTGAGACCATCTCCCCCCAGTGACACACAGTGAGACCCTCTATTCCCAGTGACACACAGTGAGACCCTCTCCCCCCCGTGACACACAGTGAGACCCTCTCCCCCCCAGTGACACACAGTGAGACCCTCTCCCCCCCAGTGACACACAGTGAGACCCTCTCCCCCCCAGTGACACACAGTGAGACCCTCTCTCCCCAGTGACACACAGTGAGACCCTCTCCCCCCCAGTGACACACAGTGAGACCCTCTCTCCCCAGTGACACACAGTGAGACCCTCTCCCCCCTAGTGACACCATCTCCCCCCTAGTGACACACAGTGAGACCCTCTCCCCCCCAGTGACACACAGTGAGATCCTCTCTCCCCGGTGACACACAGTGAGACCCTCTCCCCCCAGTGAGACCCTCTCTCCCCAGTGACAAAGTGAGACCCTCTCCCCCCCCCAGTGACACACAGTGAGACCCTCTCTCCCCCAGTGACACACATTGAGACCCTCTATTCCCAGTGACACACAGTGAGACCCTCTATTCCCAGTGACACACAGTGAGACCCTCTCCCCCCCAGTGACACACAGTGAGACCCTCTCTCCCCAGTGACACACAGTGAGACCTTCTCTCCCCAGTGACACACAGTGAGACCCTCTCTCCCCAGTGACACACAGTGAGACCCTCTCCCCCCCAGTGACACACAGTGAGACCCTCTCCCCACAGTGACACACAGTGAGACCCTCTCTCCCCAGTGACACACAGTGAGACCCTCTCTCCCCAGTGACACACAGTGAGACCCTCTCTCCCCAGTGACACACAGTGAGACCCTCTCTCCCCAGTGACACACAGTGAGACCCTCTCTCCCCAGTGACACACAGTGAGACCCTCTCTCCCCAGTGACACACAGTGAGACCCTCTCTCCCCAGTGACACACAGTGAGACCCTCTCTCCCCAGTGACACACAGTGAGACCATCTCCCCCCAGTGACACACAGTGAGACCCTCTATTCCCAGTGACACACAGTGAGACCCTCTCCCCCCCGTGACACACAGTGAGACCCTCTCCCCCCCAGTGACACACAGTGAGACCCTCTCCCCCCCAGTGACACACAGTGAGACCCTCTCCCCCCCAGTGACACACAGTGAGACCCTCTCTCCCCAGTGACACACAGTGAGACCCTCTCCCCCCCAGTGAAAAACAGTGAGACCCTCTCTCCCCAGTGACACACAGCGAGACCCTCTATTCCCAGTGACACACAGTGAGACCCTCTCTCCCCAGTGACACACAGTGAGACCCTCTATTCCCAGTGACACACAGTGAGACCCCCCCCCAGTGACACACAGTGAGACCCTCTATTCCCAGTGACACACAGTGAGACCCTCTCTCCCCAGTGACACACAGTGAGACCCTCTCCCCCCTAGTGACACCATCTCCCCTCTAGTGACACACAGTGAGACCCTCTCCCCCCCAGTGACACACAGTGAGATCCTCTCTCCCCAGTGACACACAGTGAGACCCTCTCCCCCCAGTGAGACCCTCTCTCCCCAGTGACACAGTGAGACCCTCTCCCCCCCCCCCCAGTGACACAGTGAGACCCTCCCCCCCCCAGTGACACACAATGAGACCCTCTCCCCCCCAGTGACACACATTGAGACCCTCTATTCCCAGTGACACACAGTGAGACCCTCTATTCCCAGTGACACACAGTGAGACCCTCTCCCCCCCAGTGACACACAGTGAGACCCTCTCCCCCCCAGTGACACACAGTGAGACCCTCTCCCCCCAGTGACACACAGTGAGACCCTCTATTCCCAGTGACACACAGTGAGACCCTCTCTCCCCAGTGACACACAGTGAGATCCTCTCCCCCCCAGTGACACACAGTGAGACCCTCTCTCCCCAGTGACACACAGTGAGACCCTCTCCCCCCAGTGACACACAGTGAGACCCTCTCCCCCCCAGTGACACACAGTGAGACCCTCTATTCCCAGTGACACACAGTGAGACCCTCTCCCCCCAGTGACACACAGTGAGACCCTCTCCCCCCCAGTGACACACAATGAGACCCTCTCTCCCCAGTGACACACAGTGAGACCCTCTCTCCCCAGTGACACACAGTGAGACCCTCTCTCCCCAGTGACACACAGTGAGACCCTCTCTCCCCAGTGACACACAGTGAGACCCTCTCCCCACAGTGACACACATTGAGACCCTCTCTCCAGTGACACACAGTGAGACCCTCTCTCCCCAGTGACACACAGTGAGACCCTCTCTCCCCACTGACACACAGTGAGACCCTCTCTCCCCAGTGACACACAGTGAGACCCTCTCTCCCCAGTGACACACAGTGAGACCCTCTCTCCCCAGTGACACACAGTGAGACCCTCTCTCCCCAGTGACACACAGTGAGACCCTCTCTCCCCAGTGACACACAGTGAGACCCTCTCTCCCCAGTGACACACAGTGAGACCCTCTCTCCCCAGTGACACACAGTGAGACCATCTCCCCCCAGTGACACACAGTGAGACCCTCTATTCCCAGTGACACACAGTGAGACCCTCTCTCCCCAGTGACACACAGTGAGACCCTCTCTCCCCAGTGACACACAGTGAGACCCTCTCTCCCCAGTGACACACAGTGAGACCCTCTCTCCCCAGTGACACACAGTGAGACCCTCTCCCCCCCCAGGGACACACAGTGAGACCCTCTCTCCCTAGTGACACACAGTGAGACCCTCTCTCCCCAGTGACACACAGTGAGACCCTCTCTCCCCAGTGACACACAGTGAGACCCTCTCCCCCCAGTGACACACAGTGAGACCCTCTCCCCCCAGTGACACACAGTGAGACCCTCTCCCCCCCAGTGACACACAGTGAGACCCTCTCCCCCCCAGTGACACACAGTGAGACCCTCTCTCCCTAGTGACACACAGTGAGACCCTCTATTCCCAGTGACACACAGTGAGACCCTCACCCCCCAGTGACACACAGTGAGACCCTCTCCCCCCAGTGACACACAGCGAGACCCTTTCCCCCAGTAACACACAGTGAGACCCTCTCTCTCCCAGTGACACACAGTGAGACCCTCTCTCCCCAGTGACACACAGTGAGACCCTCTCCCCCCCAGTGACACACAGTGAGACCCTCTCCCCCCCAGTGACACACAGTGAGACCCTCTCCCCACAGTGACACACAGTGAGACCCTCTCCCCCCCAGTGACACACAGTGAGACCCTCTCTCCCCAGTGACACACAGTGAGACCCTCTCCCCCCCCCGAGTGACACACAGTGAGACCCTCTATTCCCAGTGACACACAGTGAGACCCTCCTTCAGTGACACACAGTGAGACCCCCTCCCCCCCCCCCCCCAGTGACACACAGTGAGACCCTCTCTCCCCAGTGACACACAGTGAGACCCTCTCTCCCCAGTGACACACAGTGAGACCCTCTCTCCCCAGTGACACACAGTGAGACCCTCTATTCCCAGTGACACACAGTGAGACCCTCTCTCCCCAGTGACACACAGTGAGACCCTCTCTCCCCAGTGACACACAGTGAGACCCTCTCTCCCCAGTGACACACAGTGAAACCCTCTCTCCCTAGTGACACACAGTGAGACCCTCTCTCCCCAGTGACACACAGTGAGACCCTCTCTCCCCAGTGACACACAGTGAGACCCTCTCCCCCCAGTGACACACAGTGAGACCCTCTCCCCCCCAGTGACACACAGTGAGACCCCCTCTCCCCCCCACAGTGACACACAGTGAGACCCTCTACTCCCAGTGACACACAGTGAGACCCTCTCCCCCCAGTGACACACAGTGAGACCCTCTCTCCCCAGTGACACACAGTGAGACCCTCTATTCCCAGTGACACACAGTGAGACCCTCTCTCCCCAGTGACACACAGTGAGACCCTCTCTCCCCAGTGACACACAGTGAGACCCTCTCTCCCCAGTGACACACAGTGAAACCCTCTCTCCCTAGTGACACACAGTGAGACCCTCTCTCCCCAGTGACACACAGTGAGACCCTCTCTCCCCAGTGACACACAGTGAGACCCTCTCCCCCCAGTGACACACAGTGAGACCCTCTCCCCCCCAGTGACACACAGTGAGACCCCCTCTCCCCCCCACAGTGACACACAGTGAGACCCTCTACTCCCAGTGACACACAGTGAGACCCTCTCCCCCCAGTGACACACAGTGAGACCCTCTCTCCCCAGTGACACACAGTGAGACCCTCTATTCCCAGTGACACACAGTGAGACCCTCTCTCCCCAGTGACACACAGTGAGACCCTCTCTCCCCAGTGACACACAGTGAGACCCTCTCTCCCCAGTGACACACAGTGAAACCCTCTCTCCCCAGTGACACACAGTGAGACCCTCTCCCCCCCCAGGGACACACAGTGAGACCCTCTCTCCCTAGTGACACACAGTGAAACCCTCTCTCCCCAGTGACACACAGTGAGACCCTCTCCCCCCCCAGGGACACACAGTGAGACCCTCTCTCCCTAGTGACACACAGTGAGACCCTCTCTCCCCAGTGACACACAGTGAGACCCTCTATTCCCAGTGACACACAGTGAGACCCTCTCTCCCCAGTGACACACAGTGAGACCCTCTCTCCCCAGTGACACACAGTGAGACCCTCTCTCCCCAGTGACACACAGTGAAACCCTCTCTCCCCAGTGACACACAGTGAGACCCTCTCCCCCCCCAGGGACACACAGTGAGACCCTCTCTCCCCAGTGACACACAGTGAGACCCTCTCCCCCCAGTGACACACAGTGAGACCCTCTCCCCCCAGTGACACACAGTGAGACCCCCTCTCCCCCCCCCACAGTGACACACAGTGAGACCCTCTACTCGCAGTGACACACAGTGAGACCCTCTCCCCCCAATGACACACAGTGAGACCCTCTCCCCCCAGTGACACACAATCAGACCCTCTATTCCCAGTGACACACAGTGAGACCCTCTCCCCCCAGTGACACACAGTGAGACCCTCTCCCCACAGTGACACGCAGTGAGACCCTCTACTCCCAGTGACACACAGTGAGACCCTCTACTCCCAGTGACACACAGTGAGACCCTCTACTCCCAGTGACACACAGTGAGACCCTCTCTCCCCAGTGACACACAGTGAGACCCTCTCTCCCCAGTGACACACAGTGAGACCCTCTCTCTGCCCAGTGACACACAGTGAGACCCACTCCCCCAGTGACACACAGTGAGACCCTCTACTCCCAGTGACACACAGTGAGACCCTCTATTCCCAGTGACACACAGTGAGACCCTCTATTCCCAGTGACACACAGTGAGACCCTCTCCCCCCAGTGACACACAGTGAGACCCTCTCCCCCCAGTGACACACAGTGAGACCCTCTTTCCCCAGTGACACACAGTGAGACCCCCTCTCCCCCCCACAGTGACACACAGTGAGACCCTCTACTCCCAGTGACACACAGTGAGACCCTCTACTCCCAGTGACACACAGTGAGACCCTCTACTCCCAGTGACACACAGTGAGACCCTCTATTCCCAGTGACACACAGTGAGACCCTCTCTCCCCAGTGAGACCCTCTGTCCCCAGTGACACACAGTGAGACCCTCTACTCCCAGTGACACACAGTGAGAACCTCTCCCCCCAGTGACACACAGTGAGACCCTCTATTCCCAGTGACACACAGTGAGACCCTCTCCCCCCAGTGACACACAGTGAGACACTCTCCCCCCCCCCCCACATTGACACACAGTGAGACCCTCTACTCCCAGTGACACACAGTGAGACCCTCTACTCCCAGTGACACACAGTGAGACCCTCTATTCCCATTGACACACAGTGAGACCCTCTATTCCCATTGACACACAGTGAGACCCTCTCCCCCAGTGACACACAGTGAGACCCTCTACTCCCAGTGACACACAGTGAGACCCTCTATTCCCATTGACACACAGTGAGACCCTCTCCCCCAGTGACACACAGTGAGACCCTCTCCCCCAGTGACACACAGTGAGACCCTCTACTCCCAGTGACACACAGTGAGACCCTCTACTCCCAGTGACACACAGTGAGACCCTTTATTCCCAGTGACACACAGTGAGACCCTTTATTCCCAGTGACACACAGTGAGACCCTCTCCCCCCAGTGACACACAGTGAGACACTCTCCACCCCCCACAGTGACACACAGTGAGACCCTCTATTCCCAGTGACACATAGTGAGACCCTCTATTCCCAGTGACACACAGCGAGACCCTCCCTCCCCAGTGACACACAGTGAGACCCTCTCCCCCCCAGTGACACACAGTGAGACCCTCCCTCCCCAGTGACACACAGTGAGACCCTCCCTCCCCAGTGACACACAGTGAGACCCTCTCTCCCCAGTGACACACAGTGAGACCCTCTCTCCCCAGTGAGACACAGTGAGACCCTCTCTCCCCAGTGACACACAGTGAGACCCTCTCTCCCCAGTGACACACAGTGAGACCCTATATTCGGTGACACACAGTGAGACCCTCTATTCCCAGTGACACACAGTGAGACCCTCTATTCCCAGTGACACACAGTGAGACCCACTCTCTCCCCAGTGACACACAGTGAGACCCTTTATTCCCAGTGACACACAGTGAGACCTTCTATTCCCAGTGACACACAGTGAGACCCTCTCTCCCCAGTGACACACAGTGAGACCCTCTCCCCCCCAGTGACACACAGTGAGACCCTCTCCCCCCAGTGACACACAGTGAGACCCTCTCCCCCCAGTGACACACAGTGAGACCCTCTATTCCCAGTGACACACAGTGAGACCCTCTCTCCCCAGTGACACACAGTGAGACCCTCTCTCCCCAGTGACACACAGTGAGACCCTCTCTCCCCAGTGACACACAGTGAGACCCTCTCTCCCCAGTGACACACAGTGAGACCCTCTCTCCCCAGTGACACACAGTGAGACCCTCTATTCCCAGTGACACATAGTGAGACCCTCTATTCCCAGTGACACACAGTGAGACCCTCTCTCCCCAGTGACACACAGTGAGACCTTCTCTCCCCAGTGACACACAGTGAGACCCTCTCTCCCCAGTGACACACAGTGAGACCCTCTCTCCCCAGTGACACACAGTGAGACCCTCTCTCCCCAGTGACACACAGTGAGACCCTCTATTCCCAGTGACACACAGTGAGACCCTCTATTCCCAGTGACACACAGTGAGACCCTCTCTCCCCAGTGACACACAGTGAGACCCTCTCCCCCCAGTGACACACAGTGAGACTCTCTCTCCCCAGTGACACACAGTGAGACTCTCTCCCCAGTGAGACACAGTGAGACCCTCTATTCCCAGTGACACACAGTGAGACCCTCTCTCCCCAGTGACACACAGTGAGACCCTCTATTCCCAGTGACACACAGTGAGACCCTCTATTCCCAGTGACACACAGTGAGACCCTCTATTCCCAGTGACACACAGTGAGACCCTCTCTCCCCAGTGACACACAGTGAGACCCTCTATTCCCAGTGACACACAGTGAGACCCTCTCTCCCCAGTGACACACAGTGAGACTCTCTCTCCCCAGTGACACAGTGAGACCATCTCTCCCCAGTGACACACAGTGAGACCCTCTCTCCCCAGTGACACACAGTGAGACCCTCTCCCCCCAGTGACACACAGTGAGACCCTCTCTCCCCAGTGACACACAGTGAGACTCTCTCTCCCCAGTGACACACAGTGAGACCCTCTATTCCCAGTGACACACAGTGAGACCCTCAGTGACACACAGTGAGACCCTCTCTCCCCAGTGACACACAGTGAGACCCTCTATTCCCAGTGACACACAGTGAGACCCTCAGTGACACACAGTGAGACCCTCTCCCCCCAGTGACACACAGTGAGACCCTCTCCCCCCAGTGACACACAGTGAGACCCTCAGTGACACACAGTGAGACCCTCTCCCCCCAGTGACACACAGTGAGACCCTCTCCCCCCAGTGACACACAGTGAGACCCTCTCTCCCCAGTGACACACAGTGAGACCCTCTATTCCCAGTGACACACAGTGAGACCCTCAGTGACACACAGTGAGACCCTCTCTCCCCAGTGACACACAGTGAGACCCTCTATTCCCAGTGACACACAGTGAGACCCTCAGTGACACACAGTGAGACCCTCTCTCCCCAGTGACACACAGTGAGACCCTCTCTCCCCAGTGACACACAGTGAGACTCTCTCTCCCCAGTGACACACAGTGAGACCCTCTATTCCCAGTGACACACAGTGAGACCCTCAGTGACACACAGTGAGACCCTCTCTCCCCAGTGACACACAGTGAGACCCTCTATTCCCAGTGACACACAGTGAGACCCTCAGTGACACACAGTGAGACCCTCTCTCCCCAGTGACACACAGTGAGACCCTCTCTCCCCAGTGACACACAGTGAGACCCTCTCTCCCCAGTGACACACAGTGAGACCCTCTCTCCCCAGTGACACACAGTGAGACCCTCTGTTACCAGTGAGACACAGTGAGACCCTCTCTCCCCAGTGACACACAGTGAGACCCTCTCTCCCCAGTGACACACAGTGAGACTCTCTCTCCCCAGTGACACACAGTGAGACCCTCTCCCCCCAGTGACACACAGTGAGACCCTCTATTCCCAGTGACACACAGTGAGACCCTCTCTCCCCAGTGACACACAGTGAGACCCTCTCTCCCCAGTGACACACAGTGAGACCCTCTCTCCCCAGTGACACACAGTGAGACCCTCTCTCCCCAGTGACACACAGTGAGACCCTCTCTCCCCAGTGACACACAGTGAGACCCTCTATTCCCAGTGACACATAGTGAGACCCTCTATTCCCAGTGACACACAGTGAGACCCTCTCTCCCCAGTGACACACAGTGAGACCCTCTCTCCCCAGTGACACACAGTGAGACCCTCTCTCCCCAGTGACACACAGTGAGACCCTCTCTCCCCAGTGACACACAGTGAGACCCTCTCTCCCCAGTGACACACAGTGAGACCCTCTCTCCCCAGTGACACACAGTGAGACCCTCTATTCCCAGTGACACACAGTGAGACCCTCTATTCCCAGTGACACACAGTGAGACCCTCTCTCCCCAGTGACACACAGTGAGACCCTCTCCCCCCAGTGACACACAGTGAGACTCTCTCTCCCCAGTGACACACAGTGAGACCCTCTATTCCCAGTGACACACAGTGAGACCCTCTCTCCCCAGTGAGACACAGTGAGACCCTCTATTCCCAGTGACACACAGTGAGACCCTCTATTCCCAGTGACACACAGTGAGACCCTCTCTCCCCAGTGACACACAGTGAGACCCTCTATTCCCAGTGACACACAGTGAGACCCTCTCTCCCCAGTGACACACAGTGAGACTCTCTCTCCCCAGTGACACACAGTGAGACCATCTCTCCCCAGTGACACACAGTGAGACCCTCTCTCCCCAGTGACACACAGTGAGACCCTCTCCCCCCAGTGACACACAGTGAGACCCTCTCTCCCCAGTGACACACAGTGAGAGTCTCTCTCCCCAGTGACACACAGTGAGACCCTCTATTCCCAGTGACACACAGTGAGACCCTCAGTGACACAGTGAGACCCTCTCTCCCCAGTGACACACAGTGAGACCCTCTATTCCCAGTGACACACAGTGAGACCCTCAGTGACACACAGTGAGACCCTCTCCCCCCAGTGACACACAGTGAGACCCTCTCCCCCCAGTGACACACAGTGAGACCCTCAGTGACACACAGTGAGACCCTCAGTTACACACAGTGAGACCCTCTCCCCCCAGTGACACACAGTGAGACCCTCAGTGACACACAGTGAGACCCTCTCCCCCCAGTGACACACAGTGAGACCCTCTCTCCCCAGTGACGCACAGTGAGACCCTCTCTCCCCAGTGACACACAGTGAGACCCTCTATTCCCAGTGACACACAGTGAGACCCTCAGTGACACACAGTGAGACCCTCTCTCCCCAGTGACACACAGTGAGACCCTCTATTCCCAGTGACACACAGTGAGACCCTCAGTGACACACAGTGAGACCCTCTCTCCCCAGTGACACACAGTGAGACCCTCTCTCCCCAGTGACACACAGTGAGACTCTCTCTCCCCAGTGACACACAGTGAGACCCTCTATTCCCAGTGACACACAGTGAGACCCTCAGTGACACACAGTGAGACCATCTCTCCCCAGTGACACACAGTGAGACCCTCAGTGACACACAGTGAGACCCTCTCTCCCCAGTGACACACAGTGAGACCCTCTCTCCCCAGTGACACACAGTGAGACTCTCTCTCCCCAGTGACACACAGTGAGACCCTCTATTCCCAGTGACACACAGTGAGACCCTCAGTGACACACAGTGAGACCCTCTCTCCCCAGTGACACACAGTGAGACCCTCTCTCCCCAGTGACACACAGTGAGACTCTCTCTCCCCAGTGACACACAGTGAGACCCTCTATTCCCAGTGACACACAGTGAGACCCTCAGTGACACACAGTGAGACCCTCTCTCCCCAGTGACACACAGTGAGACCCTCTATTCCCAGTGACACACAGTGAGACCCTCAGTGACACACAGTGAGACCCTCTCTCCCCAGTGACACACAGTGAGACCCTCTCTCCCCAGTGACACACAGTGAGACCCTCTCTCCCCAGTGACACACAGTGAGACCCTCTCTCCCCAGTGAGACACAGTGAGACCCTATATTCGGTGACACATGTGAGACCCCCTCTCTCTCCCTGTCTCCTCACTAATAAACAGCATTTCAGTGACAGACACGGATGCACCAGGCTGACCTTGCCACTTGCGGTGCCCCCGCTCACACCGATCAGGAACGGCCTTTGGTGAACGCGCTCCGGTGCTTCTGGGCTCCCTGCAGAGGCCATGTCAGATGTGTATGACAGAAGCTGATCTGGAAGACTACATATCCCAGCAGCCCCAGCGCCTTATCCTGTCAGGGGAACCTATTGCTATGGCAACCCGACGGTCCAGAGTAGAGTTCATGTAAACAAAGTACTGAGAGCTCACTGAGCTTTCTGGGATAAATGTGCTGCCTTATAAGTATATATAGCAGGCAGCTCCTGCTCCCAGTGCAAATGATAGGGCTAATACATCTAGCGGCAAAAGACTATGTTCTGGAAATAGCTTTATACAATATCGCCCCCTCGAGGTGGAATATAAAGGCATTGTAGTAAACTGACACTTATCATTACACAATACCGCCACCTAGCGGTTTTATATAACCAAAGCATAGTAATGCAGCTACACATATCCTTACACAATAAGCGCCACCAAATGGTGCTATAAGCAAAACATAGCAATGCAAAAACAGATAGCCTAGCTCGTCATTTAGTGGTGATAAACAACCAAAGTGTAGTAATGCAGATACAACCATCCTTATACAATAGTGCCACCTAGTGGTTGAATATAACCAAAGCGTAGTAATTCAGGGGCAGTTAGCCTTACACTATACTGCCACCTAGTGGTTCTGTAAAACCAAAACATAGTAACGCAGATACGTTAAACATACACAAGAGTGGCTTAATATTCTTATACAATATTGCCACCTTGTGGAAGAATAGGCATGGGGTGAAATGCTATATTATGTAACCTAATTTGCTATCTTCAGGGGAAACAAATTACTAACACAGCAAACAACCATGATTACTAAAAGCCATGCATAATAAAATATCCCCACACAGTGTTTATAAGTGTTAATAACACATGCCCACTAAATTAGTACTGATCATAAATATGTACAGCTATAGCCTTGTTAGGGTGAGGATATAAGGCTTTTAACCTCACCCTCCATGTCATTGGGTTTACAACAAATTTAACCTATGGCATTTCTAGTGATGTTTCAGAGTTAAGGTATACAGGTAAAATTATATATCAAACTACTCACTCAAAAACCAATCCCTCTATTGTTTTAAATGGTAAAATTACAGTAGGGAATAAGTGAGAGCGCTACAATAGCTAAAGATATAAATAATATATTTTATTTAAACAATTCACATAAAATATAAATTCAATATAAAATAGGGACGTCTCCCTTCAATATAACTAAGAATCCTGTATAGAGTTGTTAAAATATGGCTAACAAATGTGTATCGGATCTGTACAGAAAATAACAATAATATCCACCATTTAGATGTTAGAATATCAAGCTTTTATGAACTTTACCACCGTGAGCTATGCCACTCTTTATTGTGATGTGTATGTCCAGACTCCCCTCCAATATCGATATAGTGGGGTTGATGTATTCTCAATATAGTCACTACAAACTAGTAAAACCTTATAGCAAGTAGCGTATATTATCTATAGAAAAGTTAAAGGGACACTGAACCCAATTTTTTTTCTTTTGTGATTCAGATAGAGCAGGCAATTTTAAGCAACTTTCTAATTTACTCCTATTATCAATTTTTCTTCGTTCTCTTGCTATCTTTATTTGAAAAAGAAGGCATCTAAGCTTTTTTTTCGTTCAGGACTCTGGGTAGCACTTTTTTATTGGTGGATGCAATTTATCCACCAATCAGCAAAGATAACCCAGGTTGTTCACCAAAAATGGGCCTGCATCTAAACTTACATTCTTGCATTTCAAATAAAGATACCAAGAGAATGAAGAAAATTTTGTAATATGAGTAAATTAGAAAGTTGCTTAAAATGTCATGCTCTATCTGAATCACAAAAGAAAAAAATTGTGTTCAGTGTCCCTTTAACAGTCCCAATTTGTATTGGATTTGATTAACAGGCTTATATGAAGCATACCACCATAAGCTTTGTCTCCGTATATTTAGTGCAATTATCCAAACTTCAATAACTATTGATGTAGTGAGAACGGTAATGTAGAAGTTGGTTTGGATTGACAGGCTTCTGGGAAGGGTACCACTGTAAACTTTGTCTCCGTATCTTTAGTGCAATAATACAAACTTCTGTCACTATCAATAACGTTAGAAGGAAAGTGGAGAGCTGATTAAGCGCGCAGCAACTTAAGGGTTAACTTTTGACTTAGTTGCTAGGTGTATTAGTTCCTATGTGTGCTAGCTGGTCTGACAGCTAGAGGGAGATGCTGCAGAGCCTATATTAAGGGCTGCAGGCAGGAAGTAGGGTGAGGGTCACTAACCTGTTTCTTGTCTTGCAGGTGGAAGTATGGTGAAGCCTTGTCGCTCCTCCAGGCCTCCAAAGCGTCTTGGCGAAGAACAGGAGTCATCTGAAAAGAGAAGGAGAACTTTAGCCTATACAATGGGTGATATTATACCTCTCTGTCCCCTCTGCTATGCCTTTCCCTCATGCTACTTATTCTCTCTTGGCTTCTGCTTCAGCCCCCCTTCCTTTCTCCCTGCCTATTCTATATCTCTCCCTTCTGCTTCGGTTCCTTCCTCTGTCATTTTTTCTTCCCCTTCTTCTGTCCCTGTTGTGTCTTTTTCTTCCTCTCTAGCTGTTCCCATTTTTTCCTCTACCCCTGCCCTTTTTCCTGCTCCTCCTAGGAGTAATAACCTCCCCTTTGCTCACCCCCCTCTTCCCACCATCACTCCCAGCAACTTGCCGTTTTTGTCCCCTTCCTCCATCTTACAGATGGGGCCTGGCCCTGCAGCCCTCCCGGTTCTGGTCCATCAGGGGCAGGTGGAGGATCCCATGTCCCCCCTGCTCCTGAGCGATACCGCAATGTCGGATGGATCCGACTCTCCTCCTCTGACTGCCGGTCAGAGGATAGTCAGTGGTGGAGTGGCGGATCCGGGGCCTTCTGTACCGCATGGCTTAGGAGCCATGCGGTCTTCTCCCCTGTCTCAGTGCGTGCAAATGACTTCATCGACTCCGCCCCCGGTGACGTCATGCGCCCTCTGTGTCTCAGCGCCATCTTGCTCAGAGAGAGCCTGTGCGCAGAGACCAGAGGTTGGGCACCCATGAGGGAACAAGAAGCCAGCTAACACACGGATCCCCACTAAGGTAAGTGGGGTATCCGGATCTGGCAATGAGGGCATAGGGGAGGAGGTACCTTATAGGAAGGGGCAGGGTGGCGGTAGAAGAGGGAAAGGCCCATTGAAAAAGGATGCAGGTGTTAAAAAGGCCACACGAACTAGAAGGGGGGGAAGTTAGAAAGGGGCAGCAATCATTAGAATTAACCCCCACTGGAAAATGCATAGCTAAATCAGGGGGATATATGAATATTTTAGCCAGCTTGAAAAAGAGACTTTTAGCTAGGGGCCCAGGCAGTTTACAGGGAGTGGGTGTATTGCAGAATCAGGGGCTGGGGGCAGAAAGCCTCATTGTTGAATCCAGTGATACCCCCACTTGCCCTATTGTTTTGCAGGTTGCGATGGCGTCTTCGGCGACTACAACGGCTGCAACTGAAGCTGCTGCACCGGTACCAATTCAAGCTGGGACTTCAGCACCAGCAGTGATCCCAGCAGGGAGGCAGACCCCACGACCTGCGCCTTTGGTGGCTGTTCCTGGTCATCTGGAGCTGAGGCAGCCGCTGGAACTGGTGAGACCCTGCTTGCACCACACTGTAGGGGGGAGGATGGTTACTCTACAGGGGATTCTGATAATTCGTCAGGTTTTAAGGACAAGGGTCAGCGCAAGCTATTTAGGTATATTAGGAAAATAGCAGATGCGAAGGGGGCTAGTGCGGTAGGATCTGTTAGTTTAGGCGGGACGGCAGGATCCCAGGGAATTTCAGTCTCGGGTTCCCTGCCCGGCAGTCAAGCTAGCTCCTCCAAGTCGCTAGTGGCTAGCACGTCGGAAACCTATCCTTGCATCGTGCACTCGCTGCATTCGCACCTCAAGCCACGCATAGCTAGACGTATTAAGGAAGGGAGGTATGTTAAGATTTTTCAACTGTCTAGGTTGGCTCAGGATTTGAAAGAGAGGGTTGAAGAGGGATCTGGAGATAAGAAGGCCAAGAGACCTGAGACTTATGAGGAGTGGATGCGGTGCTTCCACGTATTAGCTTCCTGTTATTTGGAGGCTAATCCTCAACATAACCTTAATATCTTCAAGTATATGGAAGTCATTGATGACATTCATACTAGAGGGAAGGGGACAGCGTGGCGTCAATACGACGCCAAGTTCAGGCGCAGGTTGGAATCCAATCCCATTCTTCATTTTGGAATGAAGGAGATGGATTTGTTCTTTGGTCTGGAGTTGTCGGATAGCACAGTCCTTGCTCCCGCGAGGCCGGCGTTGCCAAATATGCCGAATAGGCAGTTTAGAAGGCGGGGAGAGAGTGTTGGAAGTTTCAAGAGAAGCAGTGTGATAAGGGAACGCAATGTCTTTTTCGTCACGTCTGCATCTATTGCGGCGGCGCCCACGCGGGCACTGATTGCCCCAGGCGTCGTGAGTCAAGCGGGGGGAGGGCTCCATTTAGACTGCCTACTGCGGGAAAGGGCACATACACCCCTGAGGCTAGGGGAAATTTGTAGCCTGCTTAGGGCCTACCCTGATCAGTTAGCGGCTGACTTCCTTAGATCAGGTTTATTGTTTGGTTTTTACATCCCAGTTAAGCGCCCAGTTTTTTCCTCCCCCGTAGTTCGCAATCTTAAGTCAGTTGATCAACATCCCCAGGCCGTGGCGGATAAGATAGCTAAGGAGGTGGAGTTGGGGCGCATGGCTGGCCCTTATTCGAGTGCCCCTTTAGAGAATCTAGTTGTCTCTCCTCTCGGCATAGTGCCGAAAAAAGAGCCCGGGAAGTTCAGGCTGATACAGCATTTGTCTCACCCTGAGGGCGCGTCAGTGAACGACGCACTTGACGAGGGAGACACGTCGGTTTCTTACTAGTCCTTCGAATCCGCTCTGGCGGTCATTCAAGGACTTGGGCGCAGGACTGAGATGGCGAAGGTGGACATAGAATCTGCTTTTCGCCTCCTTCCTATCCATCCGGGGAGTTTCTATTTGATGGGGTGCAGGTTTCAGGATCGGTACTACATGGACCGCTGCTTGCCAATGGGTTGCACCATATCGTGCGCGTACTTTGAATTATTTAGTTCCTTTTTGCATTGGGCAGTGGTTCGCGAGTCCGGACTGGAGCATGTGGCCCATTATTTAGATGATTTCTTGCTGATGGGTAGGGCGGGATCTGGGAATTGCGCTAGGCTGCTTGATAGTATGATTCAGCTATCCTCGCGTTTAGGAGTTCCTCTGGCAGCTGAAAAAACCGAAGGCCCATGTGCACGTATTGTCTTCTTGGGTATAGAAATTGATACCGTAAAGAGTGCAGGTTGCCTCGGGCAAAAGTTGACTACATTGGCGGCCATTCTGGCTATCAGGGAGGCTGGGAGGTCCACACTGCGTGACTTTCAGTCTCTGCTCAGCCTCTTAAATTTCACATCCAGGGTGATTCCGATGGGTAGGATTTTTAATTGCAGGATGGAAGCGGCAACCAGGGGACTTAGGTTACCTAGGGCCCCGGTGAGGATTTCTTTAGATATCCTGAAAGACCTTGCAGTTTGGTCCTTGTTTCTGCGCGATTTCAATGGCGTGAGGATCTGGTTACCCAAACCGGTCAGCAGCCAACAGCTGCACTTGTACACTGACGCCGCTGGGGGTCATGGGTTAGGTGCCTATTTTGAGGGATCGTGGTGCGCGGCTGCTTGGCCGGCTGCATGGGGAGGCACGGGGTGGTTAAGAAACTTAACACTGCTTGAGCTTTTTCCTATTTTAGTTGCTGTTGAGCTATGGTATAAGCGGTTACAGAACCGAGCGGTTAATTTCTGGTGCGATAACCTGAGCGTAGTGCACGCTATCAATCGGCTGTCGGCTTCTTCCCCCCCAGTGGTTAACGTATTGCGCCAATTAGTCTTGCTCTGTCTACGACATAACATTTCGTTCACTGCAAGGCATGTTCCCGGGGTCCGCAACGTCATTGCGGATGCTCTGTCCAGGGGTCAGTGGGATAGGTTTAGGGAGGTAGCGCCTGCTGCTGAGGCGCAGGGTGACATTTGCCCTGCTTATCTCTGGCAGGTGGTGAGTTCTGGGGAACTGCGTTAAGGTTACTGCAAGGGTCGTTGGCGGCGAGAACATGGCATTCGTACCGCAAGTATTGGGCTGAATGGGAGGAATTTTTATCCATACAGGGATTCTCCTGGAAAGCTCCAGGTGTGCACAGTTTTTTGCAGTGGGTGGCATGTTTACATGAGAAAAGCCTGGCGCCTGGCACCATCGGCAGCAGGGCAGCGGCCATTTCGTTCTTTTCCAAGTTATATGGAGTCCCAGATGTATCTAAATCTTTTCTAGCCAGGGCAGCCATAAAAGGGGCGCATAGGGTGACGGGTTCAAAAAGATATTAGGGAACCAATCACTAGAGATAGGTTAAGTAGTATGATGAGGGTCCTCCTGACTGTTTGCAGCTCGGAGTACGAGGTCGTCCTCTTTGCAACTGCATTTTCTCTGGCATACTTCGCTGCGCTGCGTATCAGCGAATTAGTAGCTCCGTCCAAAGTCGCTATCGGGTCAGTGCTGCTCAAGGATCACATTAGATTTGAGGGGGAGGTTATCCTGGTATTTGTGGCACGTTCCAAGACAGATCAGACGGGGAAAGGGAGATGGCTCAATTTGCTATCGCAGGTGGAGCCATTAATTTGCCCGGTTAAGTGATGTAGAAGGTATATGGATATCAGGCCGAAAGTGGAAGGGGCATTTCTGGTTCACAGCAATGGTTCCTTCTTATCCGGATTTCAGTTTTGGGTGGTTTTGAAAAAGGTGGTTTTGAGCTTAGGATGGGATCCCTCTGTGGTAGCCCCGCATTCGTTTAGGATCAGGGCAGCCACAGATGCGGCCATGGCGGGGTCCTCAGAGAGGGAAATCAAATTCTTGGGTTGGTGGGCTTCAGCTAAATTTAAGAAGTACATAAGGCCACTGAAGCATAACGTTGTTCATTAAAGTGTTCAGATAAGTTCTGTTTGTTGTTGTTGGTTAGGTTTGGGGAAGCCAGGTTTGTTTTATTTCTTTATTATTTCAGGTGAGGGGCGGCCGTGCAAGAGAGTGTGGATTGTGGGACATTCGTATGTCCATTGGGCTGCCTTGCGTGCAGCGGCAAGCGCAGGAGGTTTACAGTTGGGGTTGCCGTCAAGAAGGATGGGAATCCGGTGGCTTGGCAAGCGAGGAATCATGCGGTCGGAGTTGCCGACACAAGTGGCAGAGGCCAGAAGGCGGTGGGGGCGCCCTCATGTGATTGTTTTGCACCTGGGGGGAAATGACGTTGGGACCATGCCCATGGGCGACCTGGCGAGTGTCATGATTGCAGACATTAAATGGTTGGCGACACAGTTTCCTGAGGTCAGGATTGTGTGGTCGCAGATTATTTCCAGGAACGTTTGGAGGCATATGAGCTCTCGAAAAGCAGGTTTTAGGGTGAAGAGGAAGCTCAATAGGGACATTAGCAAGGCAGTGTTAGCAGCAGGGGGTAAGGTCATCACTCATGATAACATTCGGATTGATACCCCTGGGCTTTTCCGAAGGGACAAAGTGCACCTTTCTGACATTGGTAATGATTTGTTTTTGGGGAATATTAGACGGTCTCTGGCTTCCCTCTGTTTGTAGTGGTGGCAAGAGTTCTGTGTCCTCTTTGGGTGGCAGCAGAAGGGGTGCGACAAACATCCGGTAGGGACAGCCTGGGGGGTGAAAAGAGGGGGGGGGACAGGGAGCACATTCAACGACAGCCGCAAGGGCCGACGCTCGGTGGCTCCCTGCACGATCCCTCCTAAAAAAAAACCTAGGCTGTCGGGATGGGGGGCGTCCCCCATTCCTTTAGGGCAGTCGCACCCCTTGCTTTGGAGTTGTAGGACAGGGGTGCCTTTTTTCTTGCCGGCCAACGTTATTTGTTATTAGGTTATTTAATTATTAAGTTATTTGTTCAATAAATGCGACCCCTCTCCCCGGACGGGGAAGGGTTTTTTTCTCCCATAACTGGTGTCCGTGTGTTTATTGGGTTATTAGTGTTCTTCCACATAGCAGGTAAGAGCTAGAAAGTTTTACCCTTAGGGTAATGTGTCCGTGTGATATCAACACTGAGTTATCTTAGATAATTAGTACCTTTGGAACCAGGCATCCGAATGTCTTCTGACAAGCGTAGCAGTCCTCTTGCTGTGAAGGAGTTGTACTCCGACTGCAGTCTTACCCCACGTGACCGATGGTGTCTGATGTCACGGGTAAGCACCGCTCTTGGGTGTCTTCCTCTGTATGAGATCCGAGCTGTTTGAAAGTTAGTCATTTCTGACTTACATTCGCAATACTGTGTCTTAGTACTTTCTTTGTGTGTACAGGTCCTGCTCTTAGTGCGTAGCACGCAGGGAACAAAAGTAACTTCAAATCAGAATTGCAGCAAATTAATAACCTGGGTTATCTGTTAAAGTGCTCCAGTGGATAGTGCTAAAAAATACAAATGTTATGCCTTAACTACCGACGCGTTTCACCCTCAGGAAGGGCTTTAGCAAGGATAAGTTAGGCATATGTGTGCAAGACTTGTAAATGTCCTTACATCTTCTTTTAAATACTTTATTTATGTAAAGACATACAGTGAACAAACACATTTTAAAGTTGTTACATGTTCCTCAGTTGAGAACAAAAAGTGGTTAACAGTCTCAGAGAGAGTTGCAGTTTCCATAAGTAACTCCCAAAATGGAAGAAGAATATATACAGGTGGTTTTAACATAAGTACCTTTTGGTTTCCAATAATCATGTATCCCTTCAATTTTAACAAAATTTAATTCCTAAACTAGTTGGCCCTTACACTCTGCAACCATAGGTGCCAGTTAAACTTGTAGTTCAATAATGACATCTCCTTCCTTGTATCCTGTATTTAATTTCTCAAAACTTTAGTGAATGAGAGAGGGAAAGGGAAAGGAGAAGGAAAGGAGATGTACAAGGAAAGGGGAGAGGGCGGAAGAGAAAGGAAAGAGGGAGGATCAAAACAAGGCCAGAGCACAAGAAGCCAATAAGACAACGGTTCCTTACTAACTGCATAAGTCATTTTCAACACATTGAATATTTAACCTTGGTATATCGTCATTTAGGTCCGGGTCCCTAGGGTGCTTTCTAACAGCTATCCAGACTCCCCATGCGCCAATTGTTATTAATGGAGTTTACTGCCTATCAAAGTTGAGTAACCACTCCCCTCTTAGTTGCGCATTAAGGATGTAGTCTGTGTTTCTAATTCGATAAATTATTTGGATTTGTTGGGTTTGATTCAGTGTGTTTATATACGTTTTCCCATTTTTTCAAAAAAGTGTGTCGTCCTACCCTGGAGGTCCCCTAGAGCAGAAGTTCTCAACCCAAGTGACCTCAAAGCCGGTATCCATTTAACCAGATGTATCCAAGGCCCGGTAGTTTCATTTTTTTTAAATGTGTGTATATATATATATAATAAAAATAATAATAATCAAAATAATAATAATATATATTTGTCAGTGGTGTCAGTTGAATGGTATGAGTTACTTACCTGCAGTGTCCATCTTCTCCTTGTCCTACCACTGAAATGCTGCTACATGTGCACAGTGCACACAGGCATGTGAAATGGCACTCTGACAGGTCTGCCTGGTATTCCTTATGTGTGGAGCAGTAGGCCCGTCAGAGCATGCAGTGAGGGGCATGTCAGTTCGGGCCCACCAGCAGGGCCATCATGGCCCGGTACTGGGCCGCAGCCCGGCTGTTGAGAAACCAGGCCCTAGAGCATCTGCCTGTTCATATATCATCTGCTTGTGAATATCTCTCTTGAGTTGAGTGAGGGTAGGGAGGTCACCCTTCAACCAGTATTTGAGTATTGTTTTCCTAGCCTGCAAGATGAGGTTATGGATGAATATAATTTCTGTTTGGGGTATGTCTTGAAAATTAAGGAATACTTTCGTTTGAAGCGTAATAGTCAGCAAGTTATTATGCATGGTGTTTATCCAGTGTGTTAGCATGCCCCAAAATCTGTACAGCCTGTGGCAGGACCACAACATATTAATTAGATCCGCTTTTGGCATGGCACATTTCGGATATTTGCCCTCTGATTCTGGTTCCCAAATTTTGTAGAGACTAGGGGTAATATACGCATTACTTAACAATTTAGTGTGTGCTTCCCTAATGTCCGACGAGAGAGAAGCTCGTCTTACTTTCTGTATACTTTGCTGGATCAATGTGGGTGATATTTCTATGCTCAAGATTTCTGAACACTTCTCACTAATTTGTTTTAACAAGTTTTCGTTGTCTTGTGTTCCGAGTAGTTTATAAGTTGGTGTGACTGAGGTGACCCATGTTGGTGTGAGTTACCTAGTGAGTATATTGGGTTGTCTTCCCCGGGCATCTCCCCCGCTACTTGAAGTGATCTTATATATTGTTTTACTTGCAAATACGTAAAGTGGTGTTTGTATGCGGGATACTGTGTTGCGTTTGTAAATGGGTGAAGGTGCATATATTTTTCCCATCACTTTCTAAGAGTTTTGATATAGTGTCAATATCCAAATCTTTCCATTCCCTAAAGGTTGTTGATGTGAGACCTGGGATGAAGCTTGGATTTCATGGTGTAGCTTTATTTTTTTGCAGATCTTTCTCCATGCATATAGTGGCTGTTGTACTGTGCAAGCATTCTATCAACGATATGAGGTAAAGCTGCAAGGGACCAGGGTTCTATTGCCTGTTTCTCTAGTGATGGTATTGTGAAATACTCCCTTCCCATGAGCCAGTCCAACATATATTTTGCTTGGGCTGCCCAACAATAATATTTAAGATTTGGCACCGCCATACCCCTCACATTGACTGAGCTCATCATTCTATGTTTCTTTAGTCTATGTTTTATGTTGGCCCATATAAAGCAGAAGATCAATGAATTCCAGAATTGTAAGTCTGCTCTGTGTAATACATACGGAAGCATCTAAAGGAGGTATAGTATTTTAGGGAATATAATCCTTTTAACTAATTCTATTCTGCTCAAGATATTTAGAGGGAGTTTTGCCCAATGTACAATTAGATCTTGTGCTTCGTTTTTCAAAGGAGCATAGTTAGCTTCGTACCATTTGTGAGGATTTATTGAGAGTTTTATTCCTAGGTACTTAAAGGTCTTGTCTACTACTTTAAAATCATAGTGTAAATTTTGTGTATTTGTTTGCGGAGTTAGCCAAACTAGTTCCGTTTTGCATGTGTTGATTTTATAGCCAGAAAGTTTCCCAAAGTCTGTTATAATAGTCATTAATTTCCCTATATTTTCCGCTGAGTTGATAATATATAGTAACATATCATCCGCGAAGAGGGATAGGTGTTTGTTTTCCTGACCTATGTTGAGGCCCTCTGTCTCTCTTCTAATTTTAATAGCCAAGGATTCAAGTGCTATGTCAAATAACAGAGGAGATAAGGGGCAACCCTGTCGTGTTCCTCTCTCCAAGGCGAAGGCCTGGGAGGGTACATTAGTCACTATGACCGCAGCTTGTGGTGAGTTGTATATAGATTTTAGTGCTTGTATGAAGTCCCCTGTTATTCAAAATTGTGCAAGGGTACAAAAAAGACGATCCCAGAGAACCTGGTCAAAAGCTTTTTCTGCGTCCACCAATAGGATGCAGGCTTCCGCAGGTTTCTAATCTCTCTTGGTTCCTCTGTGTTTCCAGTACTGGGTTTGAATTGTAACATATGTATATTGGTTACAGCCGATCTGCCCTTTACAAAGCCCATTTGGTCTGGATGAATGAGGGTTGGGAGGACCTCAGCTAATCTGTTAGCCAGAATTTTAGTGAAAAGTTTATAGTCTACAATCATCAGAGAAATTGGGCGGTATAATGCAGTGTTAAGAGGGTCCCTATCCGGCTTAGGGATTAAGCAGACGTTAGCTTCTGTGAATCTCTGTGATGGTGTTATCCTGCCTGTTAGTATGCTATTGAAAACTCTAGATAATGAGTCCACTATTTCATGTTTAAGGATTTTGTAGAATTCAGCAGGTAGACCATCCGGTCCTGGCGTTTTTTATAATGGGGTGGTCCCTATCATTTTAATTATTTCATGGGAATCTATCGGAGCATTAAGTATTAGTAGTTGCTCCTCTGTCAACGTGGGGAGATCTAAGGAGTTCCAAAAGGCTTTTTTATCTAAGTCATCTATTGTCTGTCCCCTGTACAGTATAGTACTCCTTAAAAGTTCTCTGAATATCTGTATTATTAGTGAGAATCTTTTCCCCTTCTTTGATAGCTGTGATAGGAGTTGTGGGTTTGGTGAGTTTAGTGAGTCTGGCCAGTAATCGCACAGTTTTGTTCCTGTGGCGATAGTATTTTGCATGGTTTGCGTTCAAGTCCCTAGCTGCATTTTGCGCCAGTATTGTGTTGCGCTGTATTTTTATTTCTTTGTATTTATTTTTGTTAGTGTTTGTGGAGTGTCTAAGGTATCTGTTCCTTGCATTCAGCAATTGTTTCAATAGTAATTCTTCCCTGAGTTTCTTTCTTCTCCTAGCCCCCACTGTGTATGACATTGTGACTCCCCTAAGTACCACCTTGCCTGCTTCCCAAAAAAAGATTGGATCCCCAAGGTGTTGATTATTTGCTGTTTTGTATGCCAACCACTCCCCTACTAGGTGCTTCTTGAGATTTGTGTCATGGTATAGGAATTTAGGGAAGGTCCAGGTATCTGGGGGGTTTCTAGGTTGTCCTAGATTAAGTTTGATCATGATTGAGGCATGGTCAGAAATAAGTGGAGCCTCTATTTTAGCGTCCATGATTTTAGAATATAGTGTAGTTGATGTCAGGAAAAGATCTATTTGCGAGAGCGTGTCTTTGGCTGGAGTAACGCAAGTGTAGTCTCTAATTTCTGGATTCCGCTGCCTCCAAATGTCAATTAGCGAGAGGGCTCTAGCAAATTTAGTTAATATAAGGGAGTCTCTTTTCATGTTTTTGTGGATGCCAGTCCCATGCTGGGTTGTGTTTGGGTTTTTGTACATATCTGCCGGTGTTTGTGGCGCTATATTGAAGTCCCCACCTATGATTAGCGGAGCATCTGTTATACGCAAGAGTTGAACTCTTAGTGAGCTTCAGAATTCTGATTTTTGTGTGTGTGGGCCATATACTCCACCCAGTATTAATGAGTCCCCTTCCATTGTGAGTTTAAGAAGAACATATCTTCCTTCTGGATCTGACCCGTCTGTAGCTGCTCTATTTTCGGCAAGAAGAGTGCTGAGAGTTGCGAGACAATAGGGTGTGTGTGTTGCAAGGAGATATCTGTTGATTCCACCGTGTCATCTGGTGCCCCATGAATTTCTGCTTGATGCTTGAGTCTCCTGTCTTGTTGTCTTCGTTTGCTGGTCATGGTGTCTGTCTGTTTACTATAGGGTGTATAGTAGTTTTTAAATTGTATTCTCTATCTGAATAATTAAAGAAAATTTGAGGGTTTTATGTCCCTTTTAAGTTCCTAAAGTTTTTAGTATGAGGTGATTGGTGTATAAGATGATCTCACAGACAGTATCTCTTATTCTGGACAGGGTATCCGGCCCATTGCTGTTATTGGATACCTGTTTTCGTATGTCCCACTAGCCCCTCTATTCCTCTCCTCCTGAGTGCTGGGGATCTTTATGAAAGTGCGTAGTTGTGGCCTATTAGTTGCGCGTGAACCTGTACACTCCCTGTGCTCTATTCTGCCGTCTGCTCCTATCTCCTCTCTCCCCCTGGCAGCTGTATTTAAGAGTCACTATCCACTCTCAGGAATAGATTGTGCAAGAGTTCTGGCTTCTGTGGCTTTTATTTATTTATTAATGGTGACGCCACATGGTTTGGGTTGGGGACGTCTTTCTACCCGTTTTTTGGGTGTCTTACCGATTCCTCTCGGCTTTCTCCGCCTCCACAGCCTGGTTCCTAAGCGTGATCTGCGTATCCTTGGAACAGAAGGGCCTCCTAGAATTGCGGCCGGTATCGCGGGCTTCTCAATACCTCCTTTCAAAAGTGGCTTCTCAGCAGGGGGGGCACCAATGTTTTTTACCCCCAACTGTGGTATCCGGGTGGGTGTTAGGATTCTTCCCACCAAGGATGATTGTGTCTGGGCTGAAATAACAGGGTTTTGGCCTATAGTCCTCTCACAAGGAACGGAGCTTTTACTCCTTGCTGCCGCTCTTGTGACCCACCCACTGGAAGTTGTCCTTACATCTTCTTATTGGTCAGAACTTAATTGCACTTGTTTAAGGTAGATCCGCCAGTTTAATTTAAGATGGTATCTTTTGCAATGAACAATGACTTTTTGGTGTAAGAATAATAAATACATTCAAATGAGTAGTGATAATCTTAGAACAGCCAAATATAAGCTAGATATAAGCATTAATAGTAACAATTTCTTTCAAACATAGATAAATAAATATCAATCTCCAATTAGCTAATTTACAGCTAAATTATCAATGATACTGTTACATTATGTAGCATAATGTTGATGCATAATCCTATTAAAAAATCAGGCCTAAGAGTGAAACACCAGTGTTAACAAAGAGTGATGGGATAACATAAATTATGCTTACCTGATCATTTAATTTCCATCTGTGAGAGGAGAGTCCACGGCTTCATTCATTACTTGTGGGAATTAAGAACATGGCCATCAGGAGGAGGCAAAGACACCCCAGCCAAAGGCTTAAATACCTCCCCCACTCCCCTCATCCCCCAGTCATTCTACCAAGGGAACAAGGAATAGTAGCAGAAATATCAGGGTAGAAATGGTGCCAGAAGAATAAAAATAAATTTAGGTCCGCCCACCGGAGAAACGGGCAGGAGCCGTGGACTCTCCTCCCACAGATGGAAATGAAATTATCAGGTAAGCATAATTTATGTTTTCCATCTTAATGGGAAGAGAGTCCACGGCTTCATTCATTACTTGTGGGAAACAAATACCAAAGCTCTAGAGGACACTGAATGAAAGAAACGGGAGGGTAAAAGGAGGCGGACCCTAATCTGAGGGTACCACAGCCTGCAGAACATTTCTCCCAAAAGCTGCTTACACCGAAGCAAAGACATCAAATTTGTTAAATTTAGCAAAAGTATGTAAGGAGGACCAAGTAGCCACCTTACAGATCTGCTCCATAGAAGCCTCATTCTTAAAGGCCCAAGAAGAGGCCACAGCCCTAGTAGAGTGAGCCGTAATCCTCTGAGGAGGCTTATGTCCCGCTGTCTTATAGGCCAAACGGATAATGCTCCTCAACCAAAAAGACAGGGAAGTGGAAGAGGCCCCCTGCATTTTCCCGAATACACAACAAATAAAGACGAAGTCTGTCTGAATTATTTTGTGGCCTGAAGATAGAACTTCAAGGCTCGAACCACATCCAAATTATGAAGCAACCTTTCCTTTGACGAAGAAGGGTTAGGACACAAGGAAGGAACTACTATTTCCTGATTGATGTTACAATTTGACACAACCTTGGGAAGAAAACCCAACCCAGTGCGAAGAACAGCCTTATCGGCATGAAAAAACAGGTAAGGAGGCTCACATTGCAAGTCCGCCAACTCAGAGACTCTGCGTGCCGATGCAATAGCCAGTAGGAATAAAACCTTTTAAGAAATAATTTTAATGTCAAGCGAATGCATAGGCTCAAATGGAGCCCACTGCAAAATTTTAAGAACCAAGTTTAAGCTCCAAGGCGGAGCAGAATTTCTAAAGACAGGCCTGATCCTAGACAGATAAATAAAAAGAGAGAAGCGCTCAACCTGGGAACGAACAAAAGCATAATAGCCTGTTCTATGGCTAGTTACCACCCTAGAAGCTGCCTCTTTTTGCTCAATATGTGCCTTTCACAGAGAAGAACTTTTCTGTAGCATATCAGTCTGATCCTGACTTACCAGTACAGTCCAGCACCAAAATACCAGGCAATCCCTCTCTGAACAAGAGAAACGGCAAAACCCCAGACGTACGTTTCGGCCTAGTGTGGGCGTCGTCAGTGAGGTGCAGCCATATCCCTCTAGGCACACTGAGCAACGGGCCCACATCTGGATTCCCGCATAACACTTAGGGAGACTTCCCTAAGAGTCATAATTTGCATAAATAAAAAGAGAGAAGAGCTCAACCTGGGAGCGAACAAAAGCATAATAGCTTGTTCTATGGCTAGTTACCACCCTAGAAGCAGATACAACTGCAACTCACTGACGAGGCCCACAGAAGGCCGAAACGATCATCTTGTGTTGTTGTTTCTCTTGTTCAGAGAGGAATTGCCTGGTATTTCGGCGCTGGACTGTCATTGGGCAGGTCAGACTGATATGCTACAGGATATTTTCTCTCTGTGAAAAGGCATAGTGTGCTAAAAGAATGCCCACCCTGAGTTGCAATAGAAATGAACAGGCATGGAAGTTATTCTAGATTTTGTTCTATCTCAGGAGTGCTGTTCTCTCTCTTCTGATACTGATCCTAGACAGAGCCTGAACAAAGGACTGAATATCAGGAAGCTCTGCAAGCTTCTTATGTAACAGTACAGATAAAGCTGAAATCTGTCCCTTTAAGGAACTGGCGGCAAGACCCTTATCCAACTGATCCTGGAGAAAGGACAAAATCCTGGATACCCTAACCTTATGCCAGGGATATCCATGTTCCTCACACCAGGACAAGCAGGTCCTCCACACCTTATGATAGATGCGATGAGTGACTGGTTTCCTTGCTTAAATGAGAGTATCAATCACTCTCTAAGAAAAACCTCTCTTAGCTAGGACTAGGCGTTCAATCTCCATGCAGTCAGCCTCAGAGAATTGAGATATTGATGTAGAAAGGGACCCATAACCATCAGATCTCTGCAACAAGGTAACCTCCATGGAGGAGACGATGACATCCCCACCAGATCCGCAAACCACATTCTCCGCGGCCACGATGGAGCAATAAAAATAACCGAGGCTTGCTCCTGCTTGATGCGGGCCACTACATGAGGTAGAAGTGTCAATGGTGGAAAAATTTAAATTAGGATGAACTCCCAGGGTACCGCTAAGGCATCTATCAGCTCTGCCTGGGGATCCCTGTACCGCAACCCGTATCTGGGTAGCTTTAAGTTGAGTCTGGACGCCATAAGATCCATCTCCGGCATCCCCCATCTGTTGCAGACCTCTGCGAACACCTCAGGATGGAGAGACAATTCCCCTGGATGAATGATTTTCTGCTGAGAAAATCCGCTTCCCAGTTGTCCACACCCGGAATGTGAATGTGGAGGTCTGAAGGGCAAGACAGCTAGACGCAATCTTGCAACATCTCTGATCTGTCTTGGACATGGAATCTATTATCGTACCCAGGAATTCTACTCTTTTGCTGGGAGCCAGGGATCTCTTTCCTTCATTTATCTTCCATCCATGAGATCGAAGGAGAAGAAGAAGAACCCTTGAGTGGTACTCCGCGAGACTGCAGGACGGAGCCTGGACCAGGATGTGGTCCAGATATGGAGCCACTGCAATCCCTCTGGCTCTCACCACCGCGAGCAGCACTCCCAGAACCTTCGCAAAGACTCTTGGGGCAGTCGCCAGACTCAACGATAGGGCCACAAACTGGAAGTGTTGGTCCAGAAAAGCAAATCTTAGAAACCTGAAGTGATCCTTGTGGATTGGAACGTGAAGGTAAGCATCCTTCAAATCTATTTTAGTCATGAACTATCCCTCTTGAACTAGGGGCAGAATCAACCTGATTGTCTCCATCTTTTACACAATGGGACCAACAGAAACTTGTTTAGGCACTTTAGGTCTAGAATCAGGCGAATCGTGCCCTCCTTCTTTGGGACCACGAAAAGGTTTGAATAATACCCCAGACCTCTTTCTGCTAGAGGGACTGGAATGATTACTCCAAGAGAGGAGAGATCCCTCACACACTCTAGAAAGGCATCTCTCATCTCTGGTCTTGATGATAGGTTTGACAGGAGGAATCTACCTCTGGACAGATGAGTCTTGAATCCTATACTGTAACCCTGGGCGATGACCTCCAGAACCGAAGGGTCCTCAACATCTCTTATCCAAGCCTCCATGAAAAGAGATAGTCTGCCCCCTACGTGATCCAGAGACGGATCGGGGACACCCCTTCATGACAATTTTGTCTCGGCAGACTTCTTGCTCTGCTTGGTTTTGTTCCAAGAATGAGCTGGCTTCCAAGATCCCTTGGACTGCTCAGTTTTCACGGCAGGCTGCTGGCGTTGGGATTTGTCTGAACGAAAGAGACGAAAAGTAGACCTCTTAGGCTTAGGGTATCTGTAGCGAGGAAAAGAAGGCGCCAAATAGAATAATATCGCTACAAACAAAACTGAAGGCAAAGTAGTAAAGATTATTACTCACAAGCCAGGCGGCACTGGATTGTGCCTTCACAAACAGACCGGGACTTCAGCGTCGCCCGGAAGACAAACCGAGGCAATACCCAATCACCGATCAGGAACACGCTACCAGCAGCCAATCAGGACCCGAAGTGGTAACACACCTTCCTTTCGAAATCTTCGGGGCTCTGCACGCTCAGCTGGGGATAGAAAGCACACCACGAAAGCCGGGATAACCCTCAGATTTCTCGGCAATGGTGAATTAAATATTGGATAAAGGGGAGAACAACCTCCAGCAGGATATGTAAAAACAAATTTATTAAAATGTTTTTAAAAACAAAGCAACGCGTTTCTCGGCTATGCAGAGCCGTTTCATCAGGCTATATTTTCCTCGCTACAGATACCACTTACCTCATCTATCATCGGAAGAGCTGCCTGGTTTCTACACTTCGGAAACTATCGACCACCATCATTGTTTGTTTCCCGAGTGCACCTCCATAGGAGGACGGTTACTCTGAATTGCTCTTATGCTTATTCTTCTTACCCTGCGGTAGGAAAGCACCCTTGCCACCCGTGACCATGGATATGATAGAGTCTAGGCCTGGACCAAACAGAACCTTCCCCTTAAATGGGAGGGATAGTAATCTAGACTTGGAAGACATGTCAGCAGACCATGACTTTAACCACAGAGCCCTACGGGCTAGCACAGAAAAACCTGATGTCTTGGCATTCAGGTGAATAATCTGCATATTTGCATCACAGATGAATGAATTAGCTACCCTTAAGGCCTTAATTCTATCCTGTATCTCCTCGAGGGGGAGTCTCCACCTTGACCATAGCTGACAGAGCGTCACACCAGTAGGTAGCAGCCCCAACCACCACAGCGACTGCCGCTGCCGGTTGAAAAACAAACCCTGTGAGCTGAAACATCTTTCTCAACATGTACTCCATTTTTTTATTCATGGGCTCCTTGAACAAAGAGCTAACTTCAAGTGGGATAGTTGTTCACTTAGCGAGCGTGGAGATAGCACCATCCACCTTAGGAATGGTCCCCCACAGCTCAAGCTGCAAGTCTGGAATGGGGAACAGTTTTTAAAAGACGTAGAGGGGGGAAAGGATGAGCCAAGTTTCTCATATTCGTTCTTAATAATATTAGCCATCTTAATGGGGACCGGGAAGGTCTGAGGCACCACCCGGTCCTCGTAAACCCTATCTAGTTTAGGGATCGAAGGTTCCTCCGGCAGTTTCGGTTCAGGAACCTCTAACGTAACAAGCACCTCTTTTTTTAAAAAACTTTTATTTATAACCAACATAGGGTACAATGGTTTAGTTTGTATCAGTGATACACCATGCAGGGTGTAATAAATTACAGTACTGATGAAGCAAGAATATAGGATGTACAGCATACATTATCAAATACTCTAAAGTTCGAAATTCATACCTATAGTGAAAGCTGCAAGAATCTTCCACGAATCAGAGAACAGTTTGGCATGCATGTAAATGTACTTCCATGTTGGGGTTCTACCATTTTATAAACTCTAAACATCAAAACATAACATAAAACTAAACTAAAAACAAAACAATAAACAATTACACACACATCACAAAATAGATACCAGGAGACCTACAAATGATACCTTAAAGTTACCTAAAGGTCCATAGATGGGATATCTTGAAATTTAATGGGCTGATATATACCATGATAAACTAATTCATTGGCTACTCCTAAATGCTCCAAACGCTGTTGGTAAAATACTAGTCGTAGCATTTTCTAGGTAGTGTTGTCAAAAGGTAATGGCGAAATAGTAGGATTATATATTCAATTGAGCAGTTTATGAGACATATTTTATATTGCAACGTGCCATATAGAAGCCGTAATACAGAGCTCACCTACTCAAGAAGGGGGATGAGGAAGAAAAATACAAGTGTAGACACCAACAAAATAAATAAATAGACTATATCTAGATGTGTGGTTTGGCACTGTCACATAATTCTGCGGTATAATAATGGTTAGGTTATAAACTGCATGGATATTTGTGAAGCCACAGAAAATGCGAAACATTTCAGATGATCAACTCTATATCAAACCGGTATAACTGAAATTGAGCCCATACTCTAACGTGGAAATAAATTGGCTATAGGTTGGTGTAGCACAGATACTCCTTGTTCAGCCACATAGTATGTGGACTAAAAATACAGTATAGCAGATATCACACTTGATATAGCAATTTTCAAGCGTTAGTGTTGTCAGGGGCTGATGGAGAAATAGTGAGTTTGTATACTTAAGAGGACGGCGTAGTAGGCATACTTTAATAGCTCACTGCACACCAGGTGATATTCAGACTAGTGTAAAACATATTAGGGAAGGCTGTGCAAACCAAAGAGGATCTATTGATCTTTACCGATTTACCATAGTACGATCTTTTGTCAAATAATAATAATAGGGGTAGAATGGGTCACTCAAAGGTATTGTGAATATATGTTTATCCCAAGTTATGTTGAGATACTGTACGTTTAGTTAGATTTCCGGGTTAT
>NC_069510.1:430717-433217 GCF_027579735.1 Bombina bombina
GTTAGCATGCGCATAAAAAGCTGAAAAGATTAGCACTCGGTACGCATGCACTATCAAATTTCCAGTCAGGATCGCGAGTACACCAATGTTTAACAACGCATGCGCAATTTCGGCTGTAGAAAGTAAACGCATGCGCAAAATCGAAAGTTGATTTGAAACGCATGCGCACAAAACGGGAGATCGTGAACGCGCTTTGGTAATACGTCATAGAGCGGGTGGGACCGCTCTAGACGTTATGTGAAGGAAAGACAGGAAATAATGGATGGGAGGAGCTCCAACTGAAAACGGAGCTAAGTTGAAAAATAAAATATAATGTTATATTGGGCATATTTTAATATAATAACAATGCGGTATAAATAAGATAGTTAATAAGAAGCAATATTTATTGGGAATAAGTGTAAAATTTACATCCACTTTAAGGAATTTGATAAATTTTGCTTTATATGTTGTTTTTTCTATTACATATTGCAAGATGTTCCACGTTGCAACTGAGTCAGAAGATACTTCAGCAAAATCGCTGCCCGGTGCTGGAGCTACCAAAGCTAAGTGTATCACTTTTGGTATCTGTTCCTTCAGCTGTTGTTTGTATTAAATGTCATGACAAACTTGTTAATGCAGATAAAATTTCCTTTAGTACTGTTACATTACCTGTTGCTGTTCCGTCAACATCTAATTCTCAGAGTGTTCCTGATAACATAAGAGATTTTATTTTTAAATCCATTAAGAAGGCTATGTCTGTTATTTCTCCTTCTAGTATACATAAAAGTCTTTTAAAACTTCTCTTTTTTCAGATGAATTTTTAAATGAACATCATCATTCTGATACTGATAATGGTTCTTCTGGTTCAGAGGTTTCTGTCTCAGAGGTTGATGCTGATAAATCTTCGTATTTGTTCAAGATGGAATTTATTCGTTCTTTACTTAAAGAAGTATTAATTGCATTAGAAATAGAGGATTCTGGTCCTCTTGATACTAAATTTAAACGTTTAAATAAGGTTTTTAAATCTCCTGTAGTTATTCCAGAAGTGTTTTCTCTCCCTGATACTATTTCTGAAGTAATTTCCAGGGAATGGAATAATTTGGGTAATTCATTTACTCCTTCTAAAACGTTTTAAGCAATTATATCCTGTGCCATCTGACAGATTAGAGTTTTGGGACAAAATCCCTAAGGTTAATGGGGCTGTCTCTACTCCTGCTATATTTTTAGCGGATGTTGCTGCAGCTTCAACTTTTTTGGTTAGAAGCTTTAGCGCAACAAGTAACAGATCATAATTCTTTTTAGCATTATTATTATTCTATAACATGCTAATAATTTTATTTGTGATACCATCTTTGATATCATTAGAGTTGATGTCAGGTATATGTCTCTAGCTATTTTAGCTAGAAGAGCTTTATGGCTTAAAACTTGGAATGCTGATATGTCTTCTAAGTCAACTTTGCTTTCCCTTTCTTTCCAGGGTAATAAATTATTCTGTTCTCAGTTGGATTCTATTATCTCAACTGTTACTGGAGGGAAGGGAACTTTTTTTACCAAAGGATAAAAATCTAAAGGTAAATTTAGGTCTAATAATCGTTTTCGTTCCTTTCCTCACAACAAGGAACAAAAGCCTGATCCTTCATCCTCAGGAGCGGTATTAGTTTGGAAACCATTTCCAGTTTGGAATATATCCAAGCCTTATAGAAATCCAAAGCCAGCTCCTAAGTACCCATGAAGGTGCGGCCCTCATTCCAGCTCAGCTGGTATGGGGCAGATTACGTTTTCTTCAAAGAAATTTGGATCAATTCCGTTCACAATCTCTGGTTTCAGAACATTGTTTCAGAAAGGTACAGAATTGGCTTCAAGTTAAGGCCTCCTGCAAAGAGATTTTTTTCTTTTCCCGTGTCCCAGTAAACCCAGCAAAGGCTCAGCATTTCTGAAATGTGTTTCAGATCTAGAGTTGGCTGGAGTAATTATGCCAGTTCCAGTTCTGGAACAGGGGCTGGGGTTTTATTCGAATCTCTTCATTGTACCAAAGAAGGAGAATTCCTTCAGACCAGTTCTGGATCTTAAAATATTGAATCGTTATGTAAGGATACCAACATTCAAAATGGTAACTATAAGGACTATCCTGCCTTTTGTTCAGCAAGGGCAATATATATGTCTACAATAGATTTACAGGATGCATATCTGCATATTCCGATTCATCCAGATCACTTTTAGTTTCTGAGATTCTCTTTTTAGACAAGCATTACCAGTTTTGTGGCTCTACCGTTTGGCCTAGCATCAGCTCCAAGAATTTTTTCAAAGGTTCTCGGTGCCCTTCTGTCTGTAATCAGAGAACAGGGTATTGGTATTTCCTTATTTTGGACGATATCTTGGTACTTGCTCAGTCTTCACATTTCGCAGAATCTCATACGAATCGACTTGTGTTGTTTCTTCAAGATCATGGTTGGAGGATCAATTTACCAAAAAGTTCATTGATTCCTCAGACAAGGGTAACCTTTTTAGGTTTCCAGATAGA